>NW_027523771.1:0-261014 GCF_052094955.1 Ictidomys tridecemlineatus | reverse complement strand
TGCAGAAGGACTGTTACCAAGAGCAGTGGTTGGCGACTGGGGTTCAGATGGATCGTGTAGAGAGAAGAGGTTTCAGACTGAGGTGTAGATCGACTGTTACAGAGAGCATAGGTTGGAGACTGAGGTGCAGAAGGACTGTTACAGGGAGCAAATTTTGGAGACTGTGTTGCACAAGGATCTTACATAGAGCAGAGTTTGGAGACTGAAGTGCATAAGGACTGTTAGAGAGAGCAGATGTTGAAGTCTGGGGTGCAGAAGGATTGTTGCAGAAAGCAAAATTTTCAGACTGAGGTGCAGAAGGACTTTTGCAGAGAGCAGATGTAGGAGACTGGGGTGCACAAGGTTCGTTGCAGATAGCAGAAGTTGAAGACTGCAGTAGAGAAAGACTGTTGCAGAGAGCAGAGGTTGGAGACTAGGGTACAAAAGGACTTTTTCAGAGAGCAGATGTTGGATACTGTTGTTCAGAAGCACTGTTACAGAGAGCAGAAGTTGGAGAATGGGTTGAAGAAGAACTTTGCAGAGAGCAGAGGTTGGAGAATGAGGTTCAGATGGACGGACAAAGAAAGCAGAGGTTGGAGACTGGCGTGAAAAAGGACCTTTACAGAGAGCAGAGTTTGGAGACTGCGGTACAGAAGGACTGTTACAGAGAGCAGAGTTTGGAGACTGGGGAGCATAAGGGGTGTTGCAGAGTACAGAGGTTGGAGACTGGGGTGAAGCAGGACCGTTGCAGAAAGCAGACCTTGGAGACTAGCATGGAGAAGGAATATTTCAGGGAGCAGAGTTTGGAAACTGGGGTCAGGAGGATCTTTCAGAGAGAAGAGGTTGAAGACTGGGATGCAGAAGGATCGTTGCAGAGAGAAAGTTTGGACACTGGAGTTCAGAAGGACTGTTGCAGAGAGCAGATTTTGGAGTCTGAAGTGCAGAAGGACTGTTTTGAGAGCAGATGTTGGAGACTGGGGTGCAGAAGGACTCTTGCAGAGAGCAGAGGATGAAGACTGAGGTGGAGAAGGACTGTTACACAGAACAGAGATTGGAGACTGGGGTGCAGAAGGACTATTGCAGAGAGCAGAGTTTTAAGCCTGAGGTACAGAAGGATCATTGCAGAGAGCAGAGGTGGAAACTTGGCTATAGAAGGACTGTTACACACAGCACACGTTGCAGACTGGGGTGAGAAGGAATTTTGCAGACAGAAGAGGTTGGAGACAGGGGAGCATAAGGACTGTTGCAGATAGCAGAGTTTGGATATGAGGTGCAGAAGGACTGTTACAGATAGCAGAGTATGTGGACTGAGGAGTAGAAGGACTGCTACAGAAAGCAGAGGTTGGAGACTGGGGTGCAGAAAGACCGTTACAGAGAGAAGAGTTTTAAGACAGCGGTACAGAAGGACTGTTACAGAGAGTAGAGGGTGGCGACTGGGGTGCAGAATGAGTGTTGCAAAGAACAGAGTTAGGAGACTGAGGTGAAGAAGGACTGTTACAGAGAGCAGAGTTTTTAGACAAGGTTGCAGAAGGATCTTACAGAGAGGAGAGATTGTAGACCGAGGTGCAGCAGGACTGTTACAGAGAGCAGATGTTGGAGACTGGGGTGTGAAGGATTGTTATAGCGAACAGACTTTTTAATCATTGCTTGTGCAATGTGGCATTTATACACAATGGAGTATTACTCTGCATTAAGAAATGACAAAATCATAGAATTTGGAGGGAAATGGATGGCATTAGAGCAGATTATGCTAAGTGAAGCTAGCCAAGCCCTAAAAAACAAATGCCAAATGTCTTCTTTGATATAAGGAGAGTAATTAAGAACAGACTAGGGAAGAAGATCACGAGAAGAAGACCATCATTAAACAGGGTTGAGAGGTGGGAGGGAAAGGGAGAGAGAAGGGAAACTGCATGGAAATGGAACGAAACCCTAAGGGTTATACAAAATTACATACAAGAGGAAGTGATGGGAAAGGGAAAAATAATACAAGGGGGAGGAATGAATTACAGTAGTGGGGGTAGAGAGAGAAGATGGGAGGGGAGGGGAGGTGAGGGGGGATAGCAGAGGATAGGAAAGGCAGCAGAATACAACAGACACTAGGATGGCAATATGTAAAGCAATGGAAGTGTAACTGATGTGATTCTGCAAGCTGTATAAGGGGTAAAATGGGAGTGCATAACCCACTTGAATCAAAATGTGAAATATGATATATCAAGAACTATGTAATGGAGGGGTAAGACAAGATAATACAAATGGAAGAAATGATTTACAGTAGAAGGGGTAGAGAGAGAAAAGGGGAGGGGGGGGAGGGGGGATAGTAGAGAATAGGACTGACAGCATAATACATAAGTCACTAGAAAGGCAATATGACAATCAATGGAAGGGTAACTGATGTGATACAGCAATCTGTATACGGGGTAAAGTTGAGAGTTCATAACCCGCTTGAATCAAACTGTGAAATATGATGTATTAAGAACTGTGTAAGGTTTCGTACGACCAACAATAAAATAAATAAATTTAAAAAATTTAATCATTTCTTGTGCTATTGAGATAAAATAGGAATCATTGTTTCCCTGATGTGCATAAGGGTTTTCATCATCACACAATTCTTCCTCGTTTTGGTCATGCCCATTTTTTTTTTCGTTTGAGGAAATGAATCTCTTAGTCAGCAAAACATTTCATTTATTGCCAAAGCAAAAAAAAAAAAAGTTCTTCTTTTAAGACTCTAGACTTATTTATTTTATTTTGTTTATATTTAGATTTTAAAATTAGTTGTGCTTAACTGAAGCACTGACTTTCTATTGAAATTTAAATACTTTAAGCTTCTTAAGGCCCTGAGATTTGGAATTTTAATGAAAGCTGTGTTGGCCTATTAATCATGTGCAATGAATTATTAGAACCAAAGACAAGAATGTCTGGGCATTGAAGATAATAAGACAGTTTACCAACATATGGTATTATCATCAGGTAACAAAGTATCACTAAAAATAAGAGGTATTACATGATAAATTTTCTGAGTAAATTTTTATTTGTTTCTTAAATAATAACTGTTAATACATATTACATGTACAAATTAATGTACATTATGCAAATTAAAGGGATTCATTGATGTTTCCCTACTTGCATTAATATATTGTGCATTAATTTCAATTCTTTTTTTTTTGTAAAATGGGGATAATAGGTTATCTTACAGGTTGTTGTGTAAACCAAATAAGTTAATGCATGTAAAAGTCTGATAGGCATTTAATAAGTGTTAGGTATTTTGATCTAATGTGTGTCTCTATTCGTTACTCAATTTGAAAATCCTTATTGGATTCAGGTATGTAAAAATTCATCTTTTCAAAGAAATTCACTGAGTTTTGATAGACTGGATTATCCGAAATCCAATCTAATTTTTACAGAAAACATGCCACTTTTAAACTACATTAAACAAGATTTTTAAAGTCAGGCATTTATGTGTATTGAAGAAATCTAACAAGACTTACACTCAAATTATTTTTCTCTGAAATGTGCCCTAGATGATTATGATGATTATGGTTATTATTATTGCAGAGCAGAGGGTTTATAATTAAGATGATCTAATTCCTATGCTGCATTATATAAATTCTAAGGAGCAAGTACATATTGTGTCACAAAGTGTCATTCTTGAGTTATGATTGTTAATAATGGATTCTAATGGTGACCATGATGATGATTCAATCTAATGCCCTACATTAATAAAGAGCATAGAGGATAAGGAAAATTGTTTGGGTATCATCCTTCACCCTACCCCACACCCGTGACCTACAAGAAATTAGCCAGTAAAACCAAGGAAAAACTTATATGTGCATAAAATTATATAAACATACATTGGGTAATTTTTTTAATGCCCCATGAAATTGTCCCTCCCCAACTGACCTTTATATTTAAGACCTTTACAATAGCAGTATGCACAACTTCAGAGATTGTATTTTTAAATCCCTGAACATTTACGTTTCGTTTTCCCTTTTACACATCCACAGACCATGTACCAATTTCCCATAGTAAAATCTGCTGGAACTGTGTTCTATGTGGAATTTTATTTCTTTTTCTGAAAACATCTAGTTATGTACCTATAAAAGAGATTGTCATATTGATCTTTTTGATTCGGGGAGTTAAAAGAAAGTATATGTCACTGATTTCTAAATGACTTGAAGTTCATCCAGGTAGTTGATAGAGAAAACAGAGAACGTAAGAAATGTCAAGTACATGTAGCTTCCAGCTCCATCTCAAAGTTGATTTATTTTAAATCAATGCTAATAAGGTAACCTCTTGTTTAGGGAAATTATTTAGAGAAAGCGATGCCTACAACTGACCTAGATAGTGTGGTGTTTTAGTCATTTCTGGATAAAATTTTACTACAATTTTCGTGAACACCAAGTATCTCAAGAATCCCTACTTTCTCTATTTCCTTCTCTACTTTCTCTATATTTTATATTTTATATTCACCCTTTGCTGTAACAGTTGCCTTCAAAACAATGACTCCCAAATCCACACCTGCAGTTCTAGGCTGTCTGTGAAGGGCATTTCCATGTGATAATCCCACAGATAACTCACATTCAACATTACTCAAATCAAATCCACCAAAGCCTCCTCTATATCTGCTATTCCTCACATATTCCTGTTTTCCTGAGTGATCCCAACAGCTAGCCAGCCTGCCCAAACTGATTTGTTGTCTGTACCTTGTCCTCTTCAACTAGGACTTTAAAGTTCTCCATATCCTTCTCCATGAGGGCTTCAGAGATTTGCTCCCAACTTCAACACAGCACGACTTCAGATACAGACCACTTCATTTTGATCTTGTTTTAGCACTCAGATTACTCTTTTGAACTAAATATGTATGTCTAAAACCTGGGGAACAAGGTTTCACAGTTATCGACCCCTGCTCCTTGGACTCACATGCACAATTCCATGAGTGGGTCTATCTGCGTTTTCTAGACCTAGAGATCTGATGATTTTCGAAAACCCAGTCTATTTCCTTCCAGATGTCCCTATTTTCAATCTGCACTCACCTGAAAGAGATTTATAGTCCCCTATTGTTGATACTCTGCAATCATTGATGTCCATGCTCATACCTAAGCCTGGCTTCCAGAGAAACACCTGGGCTCTCTCACCCATGGCATGGTGGGGGGTGGGACGTTTTCTGAGGTTTCTATTGCCAAGTACCTTGCTTAGAAATGAGGCCTGACACATCTTCACAGAGCCTAGTCCCGGCCCCATAGGCTGATACCCTGCCACATCCCCTGAAGTAGCAGGTTCTTCAGAATGACCCAGGGCTTGGCAGCATCCACTGGTACTATCCCACCAGCCCCTTGAAGCCTAGCTGGAGTCTCCATAGAAACAGGGTACATCTCTATGAAAATGGGCTCCCTCCTCCCGCCCCAGTGTGATGCAGCTCTCAGAGAAGCTCAATAGTGAGGGTCTTTCCATTTATAGCAATTAGGATAACCAAGTGTTCTGAGCTTGCTGAGCCTTAGATGGCAGATTCCTGCTATATTCTTTGAGATTTCTGCCATCAATGTTCCTGAGATGCCAACTTGCCATCCCACTAACTATAAGACAGTTTTCTCAGTCAAGACCAATCTCACAACCAATAACACACACACACACACACACACACACACACACACACACAGACACGCCCATCCATCATGGTGAGCAAGGCTTTGTATCTGTGATACAGACCGAATGCACCCACCAATCACATTCACTGCTTTAAACAGATCGTGATCAGGAAACAACTGATGTCACTTGTAAAATGTGATATGTCCTGGACTATAACTGTGGTAAAAAAAGAAGTAGAGACATGCAACAAACGGGAGAAAATACTTAACCTCTTAGAGACCTAAAAAAATATTTAGATGTGGTTCCAACCAATCCTGAGTTAAAAATCATCTTGAAAAGATGATTTCACTTCTATTTATCAATTTACTTTCTTACTTACTTTCTTACTGCAGTACTTGGGATTGAACCCAGTGGCACTCTACCATGAAGCTATATCCCCAGCCCTTTCAATTATTTGGGGCGGGGGGCCTTGTAGAGTTTCAAATTTATGATCCTCCTGCCTTAGTCTCCCAAGTACCTGGGATAACAGGCAGGTACCACTCTTCCCCATTAATTACTTATTTTTAAAATAAGGCTATTTTTAAAAATTGAAATATAATTTGTACTCAAAGAATGCACAGATCTAAAGTGTACAGGTTTATAATATTTTACATATATATGAACTACCAAAAATCAGGATATAAAACATTTCCATCACTTTAGAAAATTCCTTCATGCTTCAACTGTTATCACCCCTGAGCTCCAAAAAAAAAAGACCACCATTATTACTTGACCATTATAGTTGTTTTGCTAATTTTTGAACTTTATTTAAAGAAAACATACAGTATATATATACAGCTTCTTTCACCCAGAAAATTTTTTTTTAGATTTGTCAATGTTATTAATGTTCCAGTATTTGCGTTTCTAAAGTAACTGAATTATTCCACTGCATGATAAACCGTGATTTGTCTTCTGTCCTTCTGCTGAAGGCATAATATTTGTTTGAGTTATTATGAATTTTTACACAAGAATTTTTGTGAACTGTGCATTAATTTCCTTGAAAATATGCTAGGAATGGGATTGTTTTGAATAGAATAAGTACATATTTAACTAAATTAAAGATTACTAAATATTTTTTGAAAAGTAAGTGTATAGACTTCAAATTTCACCTTGAGTATCTATCGAAATAGCTAGAAAGCATGTTGTTTTCATCATTATAATAACCAAAAAGAGCAGAAGAAAATGCAAATTAATGACTTTCCTTGACTTTCTTAGGGATGAAGATTATAAAGCAAACAACTAACCAAAGTCTGGGGAGAGATAAGCAACCAAAATAATTCAGGCATTTTTTTAACTATGGGAGAACCCACTAGATACATAGGAGATTATTTTTAAAAAAACTCAAATAAAAAATAATTAATGGATTGCTAAAGATTAAGTATAGACTGGTTTAAGAGCATAAAGACCCAGAGGACTATAGACATAAGATATTTGCATTTTTTCTTTTTCTCCATGGATTCCACCAAATGCTCCCAGGATGATAGGGAAGTATTCTGAGAAAGTGTCTTTAACGGTATGATTTCTTGGATAGGTGGAGGGACAAAGAGCAGCAACAGCAGCCAAAACTTCTCCCAGACCCATTTCCTGATTTTTTGCATAGAACAAAAGCTGTAGTCTTCAGGGGCAAGAGTAACAGAAACTGTTACATTAGGACACTCAAAGGAAAACATTTGTAGCTATGGAAAGGAACAGGCCAAAATGTCTAACGTCGGGAGGAATAAGAACTAGGTTCAGCCATATTGCTAGAAAGTGGGTCACTGTGAAGGCCATATCCCTGTGACTGAGTTTACAGTACCTAAGTCAGGGCTTCCTGAAAACATCAGAAATCCCTTCTCTGTTTCCCACTAGTCCACTAACATGCATTGACTGAAAATAACAGTAAAATACAGCTGAGAATTCTTCAAGAAATAGATTATCTCTGGAGAACAGCGAAAATAGAATACCCAAAGCAAGCAGGAAACAATATTAACAAACTCAACTCAGCCATATAGAATAAGAATTACATTAAATTCAATTGAGATCAATCCCAGAATGCAAGGCTGGTTGCATATTCAAAAATTCAATTACCGAATTTCCATAGTAACAGACTAAATAAGAAAAAATATATATCATTTCAATAGATGCAGAGAAAATAAAAAAATGCAATATCTATTTATGATAAAAACTATAACTAAGTGAAACTAGGGGCAAAGTCCAGTGGTAGAGTGCATGATTGGTATGTATAAGGCTCTGAATTCAAAACCCGGAACACATACACCAAAAAAAAAAAAAAAAAAAAAAAAAAACTACTAGTAAAAAATGGATAGACATTTTCTAACTTGATAAAAGGCATTGAGTAAATTTAAGGTGCCAGGCACATAGCTTATATTATCTCAAAACTTTTTTCAGGAGTTGTGAAATAGACATCATTAATATCCTAAGCAAGGAACAAACTGAGGAATAGAGATGAGCTGACTTTTTTACAAACAACATCTAGTAAACACTCCAATGTACTTTTTCCTCAGCAATTTGAGCTTCTTGGACGTCTGCTACACATCCACTACCCTCCCAGTACTGATGGTAAACTTCTTTTGGGAGAAGAAGGCCATTTCTTATGAGGGCTGCGTTTCCTAGATCTTCTTCTTGGTGACAAGTGCTGGCACAGAAGGCTTCTTACTGGCTGTGTGGCCAGTATGACTGCTGTGTGGCCATCTGCCGTCCTCCTCAGTACCCAGTCATCATGAGTGTGAAGGTCTGTGTTGGCCTGGTGACTGGGTCCTGGCTGTGTGGGCTGGTGAATATGGTCACACACACGGTGCTGGCAATCACACTCACTCTGTGTGGGCCCCACCAGATCAGCCACTTTCTCTGTGACACCCCATTGCTCCTGAAGCTCTCCTGCTCAGACACCTCTGTCAACAATTCTGCGCTCCACGTTGTCAGTGCCACCATGGGCCTGAGCCCCTGCCTCTTCACTGCAGGCTCCTACGCACTCATCATGGCGGCCATCCTGGGGATTCCCTCTGCCTAGGGCAGGAGGAAGGCCTTCTCTACCTGTGCGTCCCCCCTCACTGTCGTGGTGGTCTCCTATGGAACAGCCAACTTCCACTATGACAGGCCCAGAGAAGGCTGGAAATGGACACCCTGGTCTCTGTGCTCTTCTGTGTGGTGAGACCCCTTTTGAGCCAAGTCATTCACAGCCTGAGAAGCAATGAGGTCCAGAGTGCCTTGAGGAAGCTGGCTGGAAGGTGTGCATCCCTTTTCATGATCAAACTCTAGACCAATCTTAAAACTGGAGTATACCGTCATCTGAAAAAAGATGCCTCCCAGGGACTTGTAGGCACCTGGTTAGAGAGTCTGTATCTTTAGCTTCAACTCCAACTCCCGCTTTTAAAATCTCTGAGACTCTTTTCTCTCCTCTCTTTTCACAAACACCCTTTTCTCACTTTCAGGTTCAAGTGTTTCGGACACCTTACGTGGGTGTTCAGCACCATCTCTGTCCTTCTGTGTTCTCCCCACACCAGAAGGACAGAAATACGAGAACCTTGTTTCCCACACTCCCCTGCCTTCAGGCCTCTATTTCAGGAGGTTCTGTCAAAATCATGCAAACACTAGGCAGAGAGGAAAAAAGGAAAGGAAGAAAGCGGGTTCTTTTGGATCCCATAGCAGCAGCAGCAAACCAGCCCTGTAGAGGCAGGAACTAATCTTCTTGGTGCCAGGAGCTGTGTGTGCAGGCTCCTAGACAGCTGTTCCTGAATGTGGGTCACAGTAGAGTGGAATGAGCGTCTCTTTCCAGGGAAGTTAGGGTTTCCATATATGGGGTGGTGTCACCTTCCCTATTTTTCTTTTTTCTTCCAGGTCTCCCAACCATTTTATAACTTTTTTCTGTGTCAACTTCCTCTACCCTAAGACATCAAGCGTCGTTCTTCATCTCTACCTGACCACGGTGGCACTGACCACAATAGTGGTTTACATCAGAGATGGTTCTAGATAACAGATCTGAGGAGGTAGGTTGGATGTCTGACCTGAGGGAATTGAATATGTTGATGATGTCACAGCCCATGGGAAAGGAGACCTGATAATTCCTGGTGTGCAATGTCCCAACAGAGACTTTAAGTTATTATGGCCTGAAATCAAATGTCTATGGAAAACTGAGCTTTGGAATAACAACATCGACCTTCAGGGTGGGAATGAACATTACAACATGACTACAGACTGCTGTTACTGACTGGAGTGGGAGACTTACAGAAAGAAAATGATAGGTTCAAGCATTATATTCTTCCTTCAAGTCAGGTTCAGATCATCAAAAATATTTTCTCTCTGGAAACTGATAAATTTTAATATCAGAATAAAACATCCAATTCTCCAAATTGCAGAAGTACAAAGAAAATTATAAATCCACAATTTCTCCAGGTCTCTCTTATGTCAATTAGGACATTAATGGGGGAATGATTGAGACCCTGTTAATTAGAATGGCAAAATACCATTGGAATTAGACAAATCTCAGAGCCTTGAACCCTGAAATCTCCATTAACCCTCTTTGCTGTCAGAAGCATCCCCTCCTCCCCCGAGGAGACAAGCTTTCCCTAAATTGAAGACCCTATGGTGACTCTACCTGGGCAGTTGTCTTTTTTTTAAGAGAGAGTGAGAGAGGAGAGGAGAGGAGAGGAGAGAAAGAGAGAGAGAGAGACAGAGAGAGAGAATTTTTAATATTCATTTTCTAGTTCTCGGCGGACACAACATCTTTGTTGGTATGTGGTGCTGAGGATCGAACCTGGGCCGTACGCGTGCCAGGCAAGCGCACTACTGCTTGAGCTACATCCCCAGCCCAATTGTCTTTCAGATGCTCATCCATCATCCCACATTGTCACCAGACTCTTAATTGGGGTCTGATCCTAGAACGCCTCAGGTAAGAGTATAAAATATAGCCCAGGAGAGTATAAGGGTCACACCAAAATAAAAGGTTAATATTTTACTGTATTTTGTTAATAGGAGCCTTAAGAATATATAAGAAAATTTGTTTGAGTCTTCTAGACCAAAAAAGTCAGAACATATTGCTGGATCATCTTGAATGCAGTCACAGGGACGTAATCACCAGAAATGTTAGGGCCAAGGATTTTCCTGAGCCACGGGGAGTGGCTATTAGACTCTCTTTGGTTGATGGACTGAAATCTGGACTCAGTGTTTGCTTAAGTTCAATGACCAATATGATTCTGGAATAATGGAGAGGATGGTGATCAGAAATAAATAAGGTGTTGGATGGCGTGTTATGTGACCCCTTCCCTGGCCTCACAGCTGGATCTGGAGGAGGGCCTGGAGCACCAGCCTTTGACAAGGCCTCATGGACATGCGTTCAGAAGGCAGCACCAGATCCTTGTGAAAAACGCAGCCACTGTCCTCGGCAGCCTGGGAAGACATTAACAGACGGCATCGTTGAAACGGGCTTCCTGATTTCAGTGGGAATAAGGGGACCCTGAAGTAGAAGAGGCCATGTGGTGGAGCAGTGATCAGAACATTTGAATCTGCAGAGATTTTTGACAGTGGTAAATGATCGTGGTATTTATAGATGGGAAAAAATGGGCACCCTCCTAAAATAGTGCCTGTCCCATGTAATGTGAAACTCTTTTTTTCACAATTCATTGATGTTGTAGTGGTCCATAATGGTGGGATTTGCTGACACAAATTTGAACATGCACACAAAATAACCGTGAACTTTGGCCAATATCATTCCAATATTTCCCTTTTCCTCACCTCCTCCCCTGGTGCCTTGACTCTACTGATCTTCCTTCAATTTTCATGATGAGACTCCCTTCCCAACTTTCCTTCCTTTCCCCCTCTAGCTTTAACAGAGGAAAACCATATGGCCCTTAACTTTCTGAGTTGCTTATTTCCCTTAATGTTCTGAAGATCAATCCATCTTCCAGAATGACATAATTTCGTTCTTCTTTATGGCTGAATGAAATTCCAGTGTGCATATACCAGATGTTCTTTATCCATTCGTCCACTGATGTCACCTCGGCTGGTTCATGGGCATGTATGTGTCATTATAGTATGATGACTTCGATCTGCTGTGATAAATACCAAGCAGAGGTAGAGCTGGGTCGCAGGGTGGCCCATGGCTACTCCTGAGAGAGCCTCCATCCCGATTTCCATGGTGGTTGTGCTTATTTACATGCCCACCAAAATGGTGAGAGTGCTCCTTTCTCTCCAATTCTCTCTTTCTCACACTTATTTCTGTTTGTATTCTTGGTGGTTTCTTTGTCACTGAAGTGAGATGAAATCTCAGGGTAGTCTTGACTTGCAAGTATTTTCATATATTTGTTGGCCCCTCACATATTTTCTTCTAAGACGTGTCTGTTTAGTTCATGTATTTTCCCATTTGGTAATTGTGTTATTATAATAATTGGATTATTTAATAATTGTGGGTTCACGTTAAGTTTTTTGAGTTCTTTATTAATTTTCCTGAATATTCATCCTTTTTTAAAAGAGTCCCTCATAAAGATTTTCTCCCTTTCCATAGCTTCTCTCTTCATATTCTAATTTTCTCCTTTGCTGTGCAGAACCTTCTTATTTTCATGCCATCCTATTAGCTAACTTTTTGGTTATATCTCCTGAGCTTTTGGCATCCTATTGAGAAAGTCATTGCCTCTGCCTGTAGGTTGGAGTATTGACTTTGTTTTTTTCTAGAAACTGCATAATTTCTGGTCTAATCCTGGGTCTTTAATGCATTTTGAGTTGATTTTTTGCAGGTGAGCAATAGTTCAGTTCTCATTCTTCTGCATTTGGACAGGGGTGTAGAAGGACTGTTTCAGAGAGTAGATGTTAAAGACTGGGTGCAGAAGAACTGTTGCAGAGAGCACAAGTTGGAGACTGAGGTGCAGAAGGACTGTTACAGAAAGCAGAGTTTGGAGACTGGGGTGCACAAGCATCATTGCAGAGAGCAGAGTTTTCAGACTGAGGTGCAGAAGGACTGTTGCAGAGAGCAGATGTTGGAGACTGGGGTTCAGAAAGACTTTTGCAGAGAACAGAGGTTGGAGACAATGGTGCAAAAGGATGGTTGCAGACAGCAGACGTTAGAGTCTGGGGTGCAGAAGGACCATTGCAGAGGTCATAGTTTGGGAACTGAGGTGCAGAAGGATTGTTACAGAGAATAGAAGTTGAAGACTCTGGTGCAGAAAGACTCTTACAGAGAGCAGAGGTTGGAGACTGCAGTACAGAAGGACTGTTACAGAGAGCAGAGGTTGGAGACTGGGCTGGAGAAGAACTGTTTCAAAGAGCAAATGTTGCAGTCTGGGGTGCAAAACGACTGTTCCAGAGAGCAGAGGATGGAGACTGGGGTATAGAAGGACTGTTGCAGAGAGCAGAGGTTGCAAACTGAGTTGCAGAAGGACCGTTACAGAGGGCAGAGTGTGAGGAATGGGGTGAAAACGACGGATACAGAAAGCAGAGTTTGGATACTGGGTGATAAGGACCCTTACAAAGAACAAAGTATGGGAGACTGCGGTACAGACGGACGTTACAGAGAGCAAAGTTTAAAGACTGGGGTGCAGAAGAACTGTTATAGAGAACAGAGTTTGTAGACTGGGGTTAAGAAAAATTTGGGGGGTGAGAAGAGTATAACGAATGGGGGTAGAAGGACTGTTGCAGATAGCAGAAGTGAAGACTGGGTTATAAAAGGACTGTTGTAGAGAGCAGATTTTGGAGACTTCGGTGCACAAAAATGTTGCAGAGAGTAGACGTTGGAGACTGGGGTTCAGGAATAATCTTACAGAGAGCAGAGGTTAGGAGAATAGGGCAAAGAAGGCCTCTTCTAGAGTGCGGAGGTTTGGAGATTGGGGTGCAGAAGGACTGTTAGAGGAAAGCAGAGTTTGGAGACTGGGTTGCAGACTGATCTTACAAAGATCAGGGATTTGAGAATGAGGTGCAGAAGGACTGTCGCAGAGAGAAGAGATTGAAGACTGGGGTGCAGAAGGACTGTTACAGAGTGCAGAGATTTGAGACTGGGGTGAAGTAGGACTGTTGAAGAGAACATAGGTTGGAGACTGGTGTGCAGAAGGACCTTTTCAGAGAGAAGAGTTTGGAGACTGAGGTGCAGAATTATTGTTACAGAGATCAGAGTTTGGAGACTGGGTTGCAGAAGGACTCTTTCAGGGAGCAGAGGTAGGAGACTGGTGTTCAAAAGGATCTTACAGAGAGTGAAGGTTGGAGACTGGGGTGCAGATGGAATGTTGTAGAGAGCAGAGTTTGAAGACAGGGGTACAGAAGGACTGACAGAGAAAGCAGATGTTGGAGACTGGGGTGCAGAAGAACCGTTACAGAGAGCAGACGTAGGAGACTCTGGTTCAGAAGGACTGTTACAGAGAGCAGAGGCAGGAGACTGGGGTGCAAAAGCACTGTTACAGAGAGCAGAGGTTTGAGACTGGGGTGCAGAAAGACTGAAAGAGAAAGCAGATGTCGGAGACCGGGGTGCAGAAGGACCGTTACAGAGAGTAGAGTTAGGAGACTCTGGTTCAGAAGGACTGTTACAGAGAGCAGTTTTAAAGACTAGGGTGCAGAAGGCCTGATAAAGAAAGCAGATGTTGGAGATTGGGGTGCAGAAGAACTGTTGCAGAGAGCAGAATTTAAAGACTGATGTGCAGAAGGACTGTTACAGAAAGCAGATTTTGGAGACTGGGGTGCACGAGGATCATTGCAGAAAGCAGAGTTTTCAGACTGAGGTGCAGAAGGACTGTTGCAGAGAGCAGATTTTCAAGACAGGGGTTCAGAATGACTGTTACAGAGAGCAGAGGTTGGAGACCTGGGTGCAGAATGACCGTTAAAGAGAGCAGAGGTAGGAGACTCTTGGTTCAGAAGGAATGGTACAGAGAGCAGAGGTTGGATACTGGGGTGCAGAAGGACTTTTACAGAGAGCAGAGTTTAAAGACTGGGGTGCAGAAGGTCTGATAGAGAAAGCAGATGTTGGAGACTGGGGTGCAGAAATACCGTTACAGAGAGCAGAGGTTAGGAGACTCCGGTTCAGAAGGACTGTTACAGAGAGCAGAGGTTGGAGGACTGGGGTGTACAAGGACTGTTGCAGAGAGCGAGGTTGGAGACTGAGGTGCAGAAGAAATGTTGCAGAGAGCAGAAATTATAGACTGGGGTGCAGAATGCTGGTTGCAGAGAGTAGAGGTTGGATACTTGGGTTCAGAATGACTGTTACAGAGAGCAGAGTTTGGAGGCTAGGATGCAGAAGGCCTGTTACAGAGAGCAGAGGTTGGAGCCTGGGGTGCAGAAGGACTCTTTCTAGAGAGCAGAGTTTGCAGACTGGGTTTCCTAAGGGTTTAAAGAAAGCAGAGGTTGGAGACTGAGGTACAGAAGGACTGTTACAGAATGCAGAGGTTGAAGACTGGGGTTGAGAAGGACTGATACAGAAAGCAGAACTTGGTTACCTGGGTGCAGAAGGACTGTTGCAGAGATCAGAGTTTTGAGACTGGGGTGGAGAAGGACTGTTGCAGAGAGAAGATGTTGGAGACTGGGGTGCAGAAGGACTGTTGCAGATAGCAGAGATTGGAGACTGGGTGCAGAAGGAGTATTGAAGAGAGCAGAGGTTTCAGAGTGTGGTGCAGAAGGAGTGTAACAAAGAGCACAGGATGGAGACTGGGGTGCTGAATAAGTGTTGTAGAGAACAGAGGTTGAAGACTTGGGTGCAGAGGGATCATTGCAGAAAGCAGAGGTTGGAGACTGGGTTTCAGAAGGAGCTAACAGAGAGCAGAATTAGGACACTGAAGTGCAGAAGGAGTGTTGCAGAGAGCAGAGGTTTGAGATTGGGGCGCAGAAATACTGTTGCAGGAAGCAGACGTTGAAGACTGGGGTGCAGCATGACCGTTGAAGAAACCAGAGGTTGGAGACTGGCGTGGAGAAGGAATATTACAGAGAGAAGATTTTGGAAACTGGGGTGCAGAAGGATCGTTGCAGTCAGCAGAGTTTCCAGACTGAGATGCAGAAGGACTATTACACAGGGAAAAGGAAGAAGACTGAGGTGAAGAAGGACAGTTACAGAGAGCAGATGTTGGAGATAGGTGTGCATTACTGATACAGAGCAGACGTTGGAGACTGTGGTACAGAAGGACTGTTTCAGAGAGCAGAGGTTGGACACTCGGGTTCAGAAGGCAAGTTATAGCAGAGAGCAAGTTTTCAGACTGAGGTACAAAAGAACTGTTGGAGAGAGCAGATGTTGAAGATTGGGGTGCACAAGGACTGTTGCAGCGAGCAGAGGTTGGAGACTGGGATGCAGAGGGATCGTTGCAGAGAGCAGAGGTTGGAGACTGGGGTGCAGAAGGCCATTTACAGAAAGCAGAGTTTGGAGACTGAGGTGCATTAGGACTGTTACAGAGAGCAGAGAGTGGAGACTAAGGTGCAGAAGGACTGTAGCAGAGAAGATTATGGAGACTAGGGTTTAGAAGGACTATTACAGAGAGCAGAAGTTGTAGACTGGGGTGCAGAAGCATCATACAGAGAGCAGAGTTTGGAGACTGAGGTGCAGAAGGATTGTTGCAGAGAGCAGAGATTGGAGACTGGGGTCCAGAAGGACTGATACAGAGAGCAGAGTTGGGAGACTGGGGTGCAGAAGCATGTTACAGTGAGCGAAGTATGGAGACTAAGGTTCAGAAAGAGTGTTGCAGAGAGCAGAGGTTTGAGACTGGGGTGCAGAAGGACTGTTATAAAGAGCAGAGTTTGGAGACTGGAAACAAAAAGGACTGTTGCGGAGTACAGAGGTTTGAGACTAGGTGCAGTAGGACCGTTGCAGAAAGCAGAGGTTGGAGACTCACGTGGAGAAGGAATATTACAGAGAGCAGATTTTGGAAACTGAGGTGCAGAAGGATCTTTCAGAGAGCAGAGTTTGGAGACTGAGGTGCAGAAAAATCGTTGCAGAGAGCAGAGTTTGGACACTGGGGTGCAAAAGGACTGTTGCAGAGAGCAGATGTTTGAGACTGGGGTGCAGAAGGATTGTTTAGATAGCAGATGTTGGAGACTGGGGTGCAGAAGGACTCTTGCAGAGTGCAGAGGTTGAAGACTGAGGTGGAGAATGACTGTTACAGAGAAAGCGGTTGGAGACTGGTGTACAGAAGGATTGTTGCAGAGAGCAGAGGTTTAAGACTGAGGTACAGAAAGATCCTTGCAGAGAGCAGAGGTGGAGACTTGGCTGCAGAAGGACTGTTACCCAGAGCACACGTCGCAGACTGGGTGCAGATGGAATGTTGCAGGCAGCAGCGGTTGGAGACTGGGGTGCATAAGGACTGTTGTAGAGAGCAGAGTTGGATATGTGGTGCAGAAGGACTGTTACAGAGAGCAGAGTATGTGGACTGAGGAGTAGAAGGACTGATACAGAAAGCAGAGGTTAGAGACTGGTGTGCAGAAAGACTGTTACAAAGAGCAGAGTTTGGAGAATGCAGTAGAGAAGGACTGTAACAGAGAGCAGAGGTTGGCAACTGGGGTGCAGAAGGAGTGTTGCAAAGAACAGAGGTTAGAGACTGAGGTGCAGAAGGACTGTTACAGAGAGCAGAGTTTTTAGACAAGGTTGCAGAAGGATCTTACAGAGAGCAGAATTTGAAGACCGAGGTGCAGCAGGACTGTTAAAGAGCACAGGTTGGGGACTGGGGTTCAGAAGGCCTGTTATGAAGAGAAGAGTTTGGAGAAGGGCTCCAGAAGGACTGTTACTGATGGCAGAGTTTGGAGACTTGGTTGCAGAAGGATTTTGCAGAGAGCAGATGTTAGAGACTGAGGTGAAGATGGACTGTTACAGAGAGTAGAAGTTGGAGACTGAGTTTCAGAATTATCGTTGCAGAGAACAGAGGTTGGAGACTGGGGTACAGAAGGATCATTGCAGTCAGCAGAGTTTCCAGACTGAGATGCAGAAGGAGTCTTACACAGAGCAGAGGTTGAAGACTGAGGTGAAGAAGGACAGTTACAGAGAGCAGATGTGGAAGTCAGGGGTGCAGGACTGATACAGAGCACAAGTTGGAGACTGAGGTAGAGAAGGAGTGTTACAGAGAGCAGAGGTTGGAGACTCGGGTGCAGAAGGATAATTACAGAGAGCAGTGTTTTCAGACTGAGGTACAGAAGAACTGTTGCAGAGAGCAGATGTTGGAGATTGAGGTGCACAATGACTGTTGCAGGGAGCAGAGATTGGAGACTGGGGTGCAGAGGAATCGTTGCAGAGAGCAGAGGTTAAAAAGTGGGGTGCAGAAGGCCTTTTACAAAGAGCAGAGTTTGGAGACTGAGTTGCAGAAGGACTGTTACAAAGAGCAGAGATTAAAGATTGGGGTTCAGACGGACTGTTGCAGAGCAGATTATGGAGACTAGGGTGTAGAAGGACTGTTACAGAGAGCAGAGGTTGAAGACAGGGGTGCAGAAGGACTGTTGCAGAGATCAGAGGATGGAGACTGGGTTGGAGAAGGACTGTTGCAGAGAACAGATGTTGGAGACTGGGGTGCAGAAGGAATGTTGCAGAGAGCAGTAATTGGAGACTGGGTGCATATGGACTATTGCAGACAGCAGAGGTTGCAGACTGAAGTGCAGAAGGACTGATACAGACAGCAGAGTTTTGAGAATATGATGCAGAAGGACTGATACAGAAAGCAGAGGTTGGACAATGTGGTGCAGAAGAACCCTTAGAGAACAGAGGTTGGAGACTGCGGTACAGAATGACTGTTACAGAGAGCAGAGGTTTTACACTGGGGAGCAGAATAACTGTTGTAGAGATCAGAGTTTGGAGACTTCGGTGCAGAAGGACCATTTCAGAAAGCAGAGGTTGAAGACTGGGTTTCAGAAGGATCTTACAGAGAGCAGAGTTTGCACACTGAGGTGCAGAACTACTGTTGCAGAGAGGAGAGGTTGAAGATTGGGGCGCAAAAGGACTTTTGCAGAGAACAAAGGTTGGATTTTGAGGTGCACAAGGACTGTTAAAGAGAGCATAGGTTGAAGAGTGGGGTGCGGAATGACTGATACATCACGCAGAGTTTGGAGACTCGGGTGCGTAAGGACCGTTACAGAGAGCAGAGTTTGCAGACCGCAGTACAGAAGGACTGTTACAGAGAGCAGAGGTTGGAGAGAGGTGTGCAAAATTATCTTACAGAAAGCATAGGTTGGAGACTGGGGTGCAGAAGGACTGTTGCAGAGCAGATTATGTAGACAAGGGTGTAGAAGGACTTTTACAGAGAGCAGAGGTTGTAGACTGGGCTGCAGAAGCATCATACAGCGAGCGAAGTATGAAGACTGTGGTGCAGAAGGACTGTTAAAGAGAGCAGAGTTTGGAGACTGGAGTTCAGAAGGCCTCTGACAGAGAGCAGAGATTGGAGACTGAGGTGCAGAATGACTGTTGCAGAGAAGAGAAGTTGGAGACTGGGTTGCATAAGGACAGTTGCTGTGAGAAGAGGTTGGAGACTGATGTGCAGAAAGACTTTTACAGAGAGCACAGGTAGAAGACTGGGGTGCAAAATGAATGTTGCAGAGAGCAGAGGTTGGAGACTGGGGTGCAGAAGCACCTTTGCAGAGAGCAGAGGTTGGAGATTTAGGTGCAGAAGTTTTGTTACAGAGAGCAGAGTTTGGAGACTGAATTGCAGGACTGTTGTAGAGAGCAGACATAGGAGACTGGGGTGCAGAAAAATTGTTGCAGAGAGCAGAGGGTTAAGACTGGGCTGTACGACTGGTAAGAAAGCAGTGGATGGAGACTGGAGTTCCGAAGGACCATTATAGAGAGCAGAGATTGAAGACTGGGGTGCAAATAGACTTTTAAAAAGAGCAGAGATTGGAGACTGGGGAGCGAAAGGACTGTTGCAAGAATAGAGGTTTAAGACAGGGTTTCAGAAGGACCTTTGCAGAGAGCAGAGTTTGGAGACTGAGGTGCAGAAGGATTGTTACAGAGAGCAGAGTTTGGAGACTGCAGTGCAGAAGGACTGTTACTGAGAGTAGAGTTTGGACACTGGGGTAAAGAAGCATATTACAGCGAGCAGAGGTTGGAGACTAGGGTGAAGAAGTACTGTTGCAGAGAGCAGAATTTGGAGACTGGGGTGCAGAAGGATTGCTACAGAGAACAGAGGTTGAATACTGAGGTGCAGAAGTACTGTTGCATAGAGCAGAAGTTGGAGATTTGGGAGAAGAAGGACTATTGCAGAGAGCAGAGTTTGGAGACAGCGGTGCAGAAGGAATTATACAGAAAGCAGAGTTTGAAGACTGTGGTACAAAAGGTTCATTACAGAGTGCAGATGTTGGAGTCTTCAGTACAGAAGGACTGTTACAGAGAGCAGAGGTTGGAGACTGGGGTTCAGAAGGACTGTTGCAGAGATTAGATGATGAAGACTAGGGTTCAGTAGGACTGTAGCAGAGAGCAGACGTTGGAGACTGTGGTGCAGAAGGACTGATACAGAAAGCAGTGTTTGGAGGCTGGGGTGCAGAAGGACGGTTACAGGGAGCAGAATTTGGAGACTGCGGTACAGAAGGACTGTTACAGAGTGCAGAGTTCGGAGACGGGGTTGCAGAAGGATCTTACAGAGAGCAGAGTTTGAAGACTCGGGTGCAGAAGGACTGATGCAGAAAGCAGATGTCGGAAACTGGGGTGCAAAAGGAACCTTCCAGATAGCAGAGGTTGGCAACTTGGGTGCAGAAGGACTGTAGCAGAGAGCAGAGGTTGGAGACTGAGGTGCAGAAGGGCTGCTTCAGGGAGCAGGGTTAGGAGACTGGGATGCAGAAAGACTGTTGTAGTAAGCAGAGGTTGGAGACTGGGTTGGAGACGGAATGTTACAGAGAGCAGAGTTTGTAAACTGGGGTGCGGAAAGACCGTTACATAGAGCAGAGTTTGAAGACTGCAGTACAGAAGGACTGTTACACAGACCAGACGTTGGAGACTGTGGTGCAGAAGGACTGTTGAAGAGCAGATATTGGATACTGGGGTGCAGAAGGACTGTTGCAGAGAGCAGAGGTTGGAGACTGTGGTGCAGAAGGACTGATACAGAAAGCAGAGTTTGGAGAATGGGATGCAGAAAGACCATTACAGAGAGCAGAGGTTAGAGACTACGGTACAGAAAAACTGTTGTAGAGAACAAGGTTTGAGACTGGGGTGCATAGGGACCATTGCAGAGGGCATACGTTGGAGACTGCGGTGCAGAAGGATTGTTACAGAGAGCAGAGTGTGGAAATTGAGGTGCAGAAGAATCTTAAAGAGAGGAACATTTGGAGACTGGTGTGCAGAACGATTGTTGCAGAGAGCAGACGTTGGAGACTGGGGTACAGAAGGACTGTTGAAGAGAGAAGTTGTTGAAGACTGAGGTGTAGAAAAATTGTTACAGAGAGCAGTGTTTAGAGACTAAGGTGCAGAAGGACTGTCGCAGAGAGGAGAGGTTGGAGACTGGGTGCAGAAGGACTGTGCAGAGTGCAGTGTTTGGAGACTGGGGTGCAGAAAGACATTTACAGAGAATAGAGGATAGAGACTGCTGTATAGAAGGACTGTTAAAGATAGCAGAGGTTTGAGACAGGTGTGCAGAAGGATCTTACAGAGAGCAGAGGTTGGAGATTGGGGTGCAATAAGACTGATGCAGAGAGCAGAGGTTTGAGAACGGGGTGCAGAAGTATTGTTGCAGAGAGAAGATGTTGGATACTGAGGTGCAGAAGGCCTGTTACACAGAGAGAGCTTGGAGACTGGGGAGCAGATGACCTGTAACATACAGCAGAATTTGGAGACTGAGTGGCATAAGGATCTTAAAGAGAACAGAGGTTGGTGACTGAGGTGCCGAAGGACTGTCAGAGAGAGCAGAGGTTGGAGACTGGGGTTCAGACGGATCCTTTCATAGAGCAGAGTTTTAAGAATTAGGTTTAGAAAAACTGTTGCAGAAAGCAGATGTAGGAGACTGGGGTGCAGAAGAACTGTTGCAGAGTGCTGAGGTTGGAGACTTGGGTGTAGAAGGATCATTGCAGAGAACATAAGGTGCAGACAGGGATGCTGAAGGAGTGTTACAGACAGCAGAATTTTGAGACTGCGGTGAAGAAGGAGTGTTACAGAAAGCAGAGTTTTGAGACTGGTTTTAAGAAGGATCTTACAGAGAGCAGAGGTTAGACTGAGGTGCAGAAGGACTGTTTTATTAAGTAGATTTTGAAGAGTGAGGTTCAGAAAGACCTTTGCAAAGAGAAGAGGTTGAAGACTAAGGTGCAGAAGGACTATTGCAGAGTGCAGAGTTTGGAGACTTGGGAGTAGGACTGTTGCAGAGAGCAGAGGTTTGAGTTTGGGGTTCCAAAAACTGTTGTAGAAAGCAGACGTTAGGCACTGAGGTGCAGAGGGACTGTTACAGAGCACAGGTTGGAGACTGAGTTCAGAAGGACTGATAGAGAAAGAAGAGGTTTGAGAGTGGGGTGCAGAAGGACCGTTACAGAGAGAAGAGTTTGAAAACTGCAGTACAAAATACTGTTAGAGAGAGCATAGGTTGGAGACTGGGGTGTAGAAAAACTGTTGCAGAAAGCAGAGGATGGAGACTGGGGTGCAGTAGAACAATTTCAGAGTGCAGAGGTTGCAGACTGTGGTGGAGAAGGACTGTTACAGAGCAGAGTTTGGAGACTGTGGTTCAGAAGGACTGATACAGAAAGCAGAGGTTGGAAACTCGGGAGCTGAAGGACCCTTAAAGGAAACAGAGGTTTGATACTGCGGAACAGATAGTCTGTTACAGAGAGCAGTGTTTGGAGACTTGGGTGCAGATGAAGTGTTGTAGAGAACAGAGGTACAAGACTGGGGTGCAGAATGATCCTTGAAGAGACCAGAGGTTGGAGACTGGGGTGCAGAAGGACTGATACAGAAAGCAGAGTTCGGAGACTGGGGTGCATAAGGCCTGTTACAGATAGCAGAGTTTGGAGACTGGGGTGCAGAAGGATTGGTACAGAGAGCAGAGTTTGAGTACTGGGTTGCAAAAAGATATTAAGGAGAGCAAAAGTTGGAGACTTAGGTGCAGAAGCACTGTTACAGAGAGAAGAGGTTGGAGACTGAGGTGCAGAAGGACCGTTACAGAGAGCAGACATTGGAGACTGAGGTGCAGGAGGATTGTTACAGAGAGAAGAGGTTGGAAACTCGGGTGCAGAAGGACTGATACAGAAAGCAGAGGTTGGAGACTCGGGTGCCGAAGGACCCTTACAGAGAGCAGAGGTTGGAGAATGAGGTGCAGAAGGACTGTTGCAGAGAGCAGGGTTTGCAGACTGAGTTGCAGAAAGACTGTTACAGTGGACAGATTTTTGAGACTGTGGTGGAAAATGACTGATACACAAAGCAGAGGTTGGATTCTCCGGTGCATAAGGACCCTTACAAAGAACAGAGGTTGGAGACTAAGGTACAGAAGGACTTCTAAAGAGATCAGAGGTTGGATACTGGGGTGCAGAAGAACTGTTGAAGAGAACAGATGTTGGAGACTGCGGTGCAGAATGATCCTTGGGGCGAACAGAGTATCGAGACTGGGGGGTAGAAGGACTGTTGCAGAGAGCAGAAGTTGTAGACTGGGGTGTAGAAGGACTGTTGTAGAGAGCAGATGTTGGAGACTTGGGTGCAGAAAAACTGTTGCAGAGACCAGAGGTTGGAGACTGGGGTGCAGAAGGACTATTACAGAGAGCAGACTTTGGAGACTGGGGTGCAGAAGGATCGTTGCAGAGAGGAGAGATTGGAGACTGTGGTGCAGAAAGACTTTTACAGAAAGCAAAGGTTGAAGACTGGGGTGCAGTAGGACTTTTACAGAAAGCACAGGTTGAAGACTCATGTGCAGAAAATCTAATGCAGATAGCAAAGTTTGGAGACTCGGTTGCAGAAGTAGTGTTGCAGAGAGTACAGATTAGAGATTTCGGTGCAGAAGGACCCTTACAGATAGCAGAGTTTGGAGACTGCTTTACAGAAGTACTTTTACAGAGAGCAGAGGTTGGAGAGAGGTGTGCAAAAGGATCTTACAGACAGCATAGGTTTGAGACTGGGGTGCAGGAGGACTGGTGCAGGGAGCAGAGGTTGATGAATGGGGTGCAGAAAGATACTTGAAGAGAGAAGAGTTTGGAGACTGGGGTCAAAAGGCCTGTTATAGACAGAATAGATTGGAGATTGTGCTGCAGAATGCCTGTTACACAGAGCAGTTATTGGAGACTAGGGTGCAGAAGGATAGTTACAGAGAGCAGAGTTTAAAGAGTGGGTTGCAAAGGATCTTACACATACAAAAGGTTTGAGACTGAGGTACATAAGGACTCTTACAGGGAGAAGAGGTTTGAGACTGAGATGCAGAAGGATCGTTCCAGAGAGAAGAGTTTTCAGAAAGAGCTGCAGAAGGACTGTTACTGAGAGCAGAGGTTGGAGACTGGGGTGCAGAAGAAGTGACAAAGAAAGCAGATGTTGGTTCCTGTGGTGCAGAAGGACTGTTGCAGAGATCAGAGGTTAGAGACTGGGGTGCAGAAGGACTGTTGCAGAGAGTAGATGTTGGAGATTTGAGTGCAGAAGGACTGTTGCAGAGAGCAGAGAATAGAGACTGGGGTGTAGAAGAACTATTGCAGAAAGCAGAGGTTGCAGACTGAGGTGAAGAAGGACTGTTACAAAAAGCAGAGTTTGGAGAATGTGGTGCAAAAGTACTGATACATAATGCAGTGGTTGGAGACTGGGGTGCAGAAGGACCCTTAGAGAGAAGAGAGGTTAGAGACTGCGGTACAGAAGGAATGTTACAGAGCACAGAGTTTGGAGACTGGGGTGCAGAATAACTGTTGTAGAGAATAGAGGTTAGAGGCTGGGGTGAAGAAGGACCATTGCAAAAAGCAGAGGTTGTGGACTGGGTTTCAGAAGGATCTTACAGAGAGCAGAGTTTGGACACTGAGGTGAAGAAGGACTTTTGAAGAGAGCAGAGTTTGGAGGTTAGGGCGCAGAAGGACTGTTGCAGAGAGCAGAAAATGTAGTATGAGTTGCAGAAGGACTGTTACAGAAAGCAGAGTTTAGAGACCAGGGTGCAGAAGGACTGAAACAGAAAGCAGAGTTTGGAGGCTGGGGTCCAGAAGAACCATTAAAGAGAGCAGAGTATGGAGACTGCAATACAGAAGAACTGTAACAGAGAGCAGAGGTTGGAGCCTGGGGTGCCGAAGGACTGTTGCAGAGAGCAGACGTTGGAGACTGAGGTGAAGAAGGACTGTTACAGAGAGCAGAAGTTGGAGACTTGAGTGCAGAAGGACTGATAGAGAAAGCAGAGGTTAGAGAGTGGGGAGAAGAAGGACCGTTAGAGAGAGAAGAGTTTGGAAACTTCAGTACAGAAGGACTGTTACAGAGAGCAGAGGATGGAGACTGGGGTGGAGAAGGACTGTTGCAGAGAGCAGATGTTGGAGACTGGGGTTCGGAAGGACTGTTGTAGAGAGCAGAGGTTTAAGATTTGTGTGCAAAAGGACTTTTGCAGAGAGCAGAGGATGGAGACTGGGGTGGAGAAGGACTGTTGCAGAGAGCAGGTTTTAGAGTATGGAGTGATGAAGGAATGTTGCAGAGAGAATAGGTTGAAGACTCGGGTGCAGAAGGACTGTTTCAGAGAGCAGATGTTGCAGAGTGAGGTGCAGAAGGACTGTTACAGAGAGTAGAGTTTGGAGACTGTGGTGCAAAAGGACTGATTAGAAAGCAGAGGTTGGAGACTGGGGTGCAGAAGGAACCTTACAGAGAACAGAGGTTGAAGACTGCAGTACAGAAGAACTGTTGTAGAGAACAAGGTTGGAGAGTGGGGTGCAGAGGGACCATTGCAGAGGGCAGACGTTGGAGACTGGGGTGCAGAAGGAATGTCACAGAGAGCAGAATTTGGAAACTGGGGTGTAGAAAAATCTTACAGAGAGGAAAGTTTGGAGACTGGGGTGTAGAAGGATTGTTGCAGAGAGCAGACGTTGGAGACTGGGGTGCAGAAAGATCGTTGCAGAGGGTAGATTATGGAGGCTAGGGTATAGAAGGACTGTTCTAGAGAGCAGTAGTTGGAGACTGGGGTGCAGAAGGACTGTTGCACAGAGCAGTTGTTTAAGACTGAGGTGCAGAAAAACTTTTACAGGGAGCAGTGTTTGGAGACTGGGGTGCAAAAGGACTGATACTAAGTGTAGAGTTTGGAGACTAGTGAGCAGAAGGATTTTACAGAGAGGAAAGTTTGGAGACTGGGGTGCAGAAGGATTGTTGCAGAGAGCAGACGTTGGAGACTGGGGTGCAGATGGATCATTGTAGAGAGTAGATTATGGAGACTGGTGTATAGAAGGACTGTTCTAGAGAGCAGATTTTAGAGACTGGGGTGCAGAAGGCCTGTTGCAGAGAGCAGTGTTTGGAGACTGAGGTGCAGAAGGACTTTTGAAGAGAGAAGAGGTTGGAGACTGGTTGCAGAAAGAGTGTGCAGGTGCAGTTTTTCCAGACTGGGGTGCAGAAGGACTGTTGCAGATATCGGAGGTTGGAGACTGCAGGGAAGGACTGTTACAGAGAGCAGAGTTTGAAGCCTGGGATGCAGAAGGACAGATCCAGAAAGCAGAGTTTAGAGACTGGGGTGCAGAAGGACCGTTACAGAGAATAGAGGTTGGAGACTGTGGTACAGAAGTACTGTTAAAGAGAGCAGAGTTTGGAGACAGTGTGCAGAATTATCTTACAGAGAGCAGAGGTTGGAGACTGGGGTGCAATAGGACCGTTGCAGAGAGCAGAGGTTGGAGACTGAGGTGCAAAAGACCTGTTACACAGGAGCAGAGCTTGGAGACTGGGGAGCAGAAGGCCTGTAACATAGAGCAGCGTTTGAAGACTGGGTGGCATAAGAATCTTACAGAGAGCAGAGTTTGGTGACTGAGATGCTGAAAGACTTTCAGAGAGAGCAAAGGTTGTAGACCTGGGTCCACAAAGATCTTTGCAGAGAGCTGAATTTTCAGAATGAGGTTTAGAAAAACTGTTGCAGAGAGCAGATGTTGGAGACTGGGCTGCAGAAGAACTTTTGCAGAGAGCAGAGTTTGGAGACTTGGGTTTAACAGGATCTTTGCAGAGAGAAGAGTGTGGAGACTGGCGTGCTGAAGGACTGTTACAGAGAGCAAATTGTAGAGACTGAGGTGCAGAAGGACTGTTACAGAGAGTAGATGTTGAAGACTGAGGTGCAGAAAGACCTTTGCCAAGAGAAGAGGTTGGAGACTGAGCTGCAGACAGACTGTTGCCGAGTGTAGAATTTGGAAACATGGGTGTAGAAGGACTTGTGTAGAGATCAGAGGTTGGAGATTGGGGTGCCAAAGGACTGTTACAGAGAGCAGAGCTTCCATACTTGAGTGCAGAAGGACTGATAGAGAAAGCAGAGGTTGGAGAGTGGGGTGCAGAAGAACTGTTAGAGAGAGAATAGTTTGGAATCTGCAGTACAGAAGAACTGTTACAGAGAGCAGAGGTTGGAGACTGTGTTGCAGAAGTCCTGTTATAGAGAGCAGAGTTTGGAGACTCTTGTGCAGAAGGACTGTTAAAGAGTGCAGAGTTTAAGGACTGGGTTGTAGAAGGATATTACAGAGAGCAGAGTTGGGAGAATGAGGTGCAGAAGGACTGTTACAGAGAGCAGAATTAGGAGACTGGCATGCAGAATGGTGGTTACAGGTAGCAGAGTTTTCAGACTGAGGTTCAGAAGGACTGTTGCAGAGAGCAGATGTTCGAGACTGGGGTGAAGAAGGACTGCTGAAGAGAGGAGAGTTTGGAGACTGGGGTGCAGAAGTACTGTTATAGAGAGCAGAGTTTGGAGACTGTGGTGCATGTGGACTGTTACAGAGAGCAGTAGTTTGAGACTGGGGTGCAGAAGAATCGTGCAGAGAGCAGAGCTTTCAGACTGAGTTCCAGAAGGACGGTTACAAAGAGCAGACGTTGGAGACTGAGGTGTAAAAGGACTGTTACACAGAGAAGAGTTTGGAGACTCAGGTGCAGAAGGACTGTTACAGGAAGCAGAGTTTTGAAATTGGGGTGCAGAAGGACTGTTACCGAGAGTAGAGGTTGGAGACTGGGGTGCAGAAGGATTCTTACATAGAGCACAGGTTGGAGACTGAGGTGCACACCGATAGATACAGAGAACAGAGGTTAGAGACTTGGATTCAGACAGACTGATACAGAGAGCAGACGTTGGAGACTGGGGCGTGGAAGGACCCTTACAAAGAGCACAGGTTGAAGACTGCGGTACAGAAGGACTGTTACAGAGAGCAGATCTTGGAGTCTGGGGAGCAAAAGTACTGTTTCAGAGGACAGAGGTTGGAGACTGGGGTGGAGAAATAATGTTACAAAGAGCAGAGTCTGGAAACTGGAGTCCAGAAGGATATTACAGAGAGAAGAGTTTGGAGACTGTTGTGCAGAAGGACTGTTGCAGAGAGCAGACTTTGGAGACTGGGGTCCAGAAGGATCCTTGCAGAGAGCAGAGTTTGGAGACTGGGGTGGAGAAGTACTGTTGCAGAGAGCAGATGTTGGAGACTTGAGTGCAGAAGGACTGTTACATAGAGCAGAGGTTAAAGACTGAGGTACAGAAGGACTGTTACAGGGAGCAGAGTTAGATGACTGGAGTGAAGAAGGACAGTTACAGAGAGCAGAGGTTGGAGACTGGGGTTCAGATGGATCTAATAGAGAGCAGAGTTTGGAGACTGGGGTGCAAAGGACTGTTGAGGAGAGAAGATGTTGGAGACTGGGGTGGAGAAGAATTGTTCCTTTGAGAAGAGGTTGGAGACTGGGGTGCAGAAGTCCTGTTACAGAGAGCAGAGTTTAAAGACTGTTGGGCAAAACGACTGTTACAGAGTGCAGAGTTTAAAGACTGGGCTGCAGAAGGGTCTTACAGAGAGCAGAGTTTGGAGACTGAGGTATAGAAGGACTGTTACAGAGAGCAGAGGTAAGAGACTGGGGTGCAGAAGGGTCGTTGCAGAGATCAGAGTTTTCAGACTGAGGTTCAGAACTGTTGCAGAGAGCAGATGATGGAGACTGGGCTGCAGAAAAACTGTTTTAGAGAGCAGAGGTTGGAGTCTGGGGTGGAGAGGACTGTTGCAGAGAGCAGAGGTTTGAGACTGAGGTGTGGAAGGCCTGTAACAGAGAGCAGAGTTTGGAGACTCAGATGCAGAAGGACTGTTACGGAGAGCAGAGGTTGGATACAGGGATGCAGACGGATCTTACAGAGAGCAGAATTTGGAGACTGAGGTGCAGAAGCACTGTTGCAGAGATCAGAGTTTGGAGACTGGGGTGCACTAGGATCATTGCAAAGAGGAAGGTTGGAAACTGGGGTGCAGAAGGATCGTTCCAGAGAGCAAATTTTTGTAACTAGGTTGCCGAGGCCTGCTACAGAGAGTAGAGTTTGGAGACTGGCCTGCAGAAGGCCTGTTACAGAGAGGAGAGGTTGGAGACTGAGGTGCAGAAGTCCTGTTACATAGAGTAGATGTTCGAGACTGGGGTGCAGAAGGATCGTGCAGAGAGCAGAGGTTTTAGACTGAGGTGCAGAAGGACTGTTTTAGAGATCAGAAGTTGAAGACTGGGGTGCAGTAGGATCATTACAGAGAGCAGAGGTTGGAGACTGTGGTTCAGAAAGATCGTTGCAGAGAGCAGAGTTTGGAGACTGGCGTGCAGAAGGCCTGTTACAGAGATGAGAGGTTGGATACTGGGGTGCAGAAGGACTGTTATAGAGAGCAGTGTTTGGAGATTGGGTTGCTGAAAGATCTTACAGAGAGCAGAGTTTGGAGACTGAGGTGCAGGTGGACTGTTACAGAGAGCAATGGTTTTTTTTTTTTTTTGGTTGTTCACAACATTACAAAGCTCTTGACATATCATACTTCGAACAATAGTTTCAAGTGAGTTATGAACTCCCATTTTTACCCCAAATACAGATTGCAGAATCACATAGGTTACACGTACACATTTTTACATAATGCCATACTTGTGACTGATGTATTCTGCTACCTTTCCTATCCTCTACTATCCCCCTCCCCCCATCTTCTCTTTCTATCCCATCTACTGTAATTCATTTCTCTCCTTATTTTTCTTCCAATTCCCCTCACAACCTCTTTTATGTACTTTTTTATAACAGTGAGGGTCTCTTTCCATTTCCATGTAATTCCACTTTTCTCTCTCTTTCCCTCCCATCTCGTGCCTCTGTTTAATGTCAATCTTTTCTTCCTGCTCTTCCTCCCTACTCTATACTTAGTTGCTCTCATTATATCATATCCTCCTGACTCAGTCTGGGCAAGTCATATGTCTTAAGAAATTTATCGATGTCTTCACTATTTTCTATTTTATTGGAATATAGGTTTTTAAAATAATTTCTAATTGTCTTCTGTATTTCTGTGGCGTCTGTTGTGATATTGCCTTTTTCATCCCTTATGTTAGTAATTTGAGTTCTCTCTCTTCCTCTCTTCATTAGCATGGCTAAAGGTTGGTCAATCTTGTTTATTTTTTCAAAGAACTAACTTTTAGTTTTGTTAATTTTTTTGATAGTTTCTTTTATTTCAATTTCATTGATTTCCGCTCTGATTTTAATTATTTCTTGCTTTCTGCTGCATTTGCTATTGTTTTGCTCTTCCTTTTCTAGGGCTTTGAGATGAAGTGTGAGCTCATTGATTTGATGGTTTTTCTTTTTTTTTTTTTTTTTTTAGGAATGACCTCCAGGTGATGAATTTCCCTCTTAAAACTGCTTTCATTGTGTCCCATAGATTCTGATAGGTTGTGTCTGCATTTTCATTTATCTCTAAGAATTTTTTGATTTCCTCCTTTATGTCTTCTGTAACCCTTTGATCATTCAGTAACATATTGTTCATTTTCCATGTGATATTGGATTTTCCCTTCCTACTTTTATCATTAATTTCCAGTTTCAATCCATTATGATCAGATAAAATGCATGGTATAATCTCTACCCCTTTATATTTATTGAGGGTTGCCCTATGGCATAACATATGGTCTATTTTTGAGAAGGATCCATGGGCTGCTGAGAAAAAAGTATATCCATTCGATGATGGTTGGTATATTCTATATATGTCAGTTAAGTCTAGGTTATTGATTGCGGTATTGAGGTCTATAGTTTCTTTCTTTTTTTTATTTTTATTTTTTTTATTGGTTGTTCAAAACATTACAGAGCTCAAGACATATCATCTTTCATACATTCGACTCAATTGGGTTTTGAACTCCCCAGATACATAATACAGACTCACTTCTGTTACATACTCACATTTTTACATAATGGCATATTAGTGACTGTTGTATTCTGCTACCTTTCCTATCACCTACTATCCCCCCTCCCCTCCCCTCCCCTCCCAACATCCCTCTCTACCTCCTCTGCTGTTGTTCAATTCTCTCCCCTTTTTTTCCCCCCACCCCCTTGCCCCTCATAACCTCTTATTATTTTGTGTATCACTGAAGGTCTCCTACCATTTCCATATGTTTTCCCTTCTCTCTTCCTTTCTCTCCCCCCATTCGTCTTAGTTTACTGTTAGTCTTTTCCTCATGTTCTTCCTTCCTGTTCTATTCTTAGTGGCTCTCTTTATATCAAAGAAGACATTTGACATTTGTTTTTTAGGGCTTGGCTAGCTTCACTTAGCATAATCTGCTCTAATGCCATCCATTTCCCTGCAAATTCTATGATTTTGTCGTTTCTTAGTGCTGCATAATACTCCATTGTGTATAGCTGCCACAATTTTTTTATCCACTCATCTATTGAAGAGCATCTAGGTTGGTTCCACAGTCTAGCTATTGTGAATTGTGCTGCTATAATCATTGATGTGGCCGTATCCGTATAGTGTGCTCTTTTAAGGTCCTCAGGGAATAGTCCAAGAAGGGCAATAGCGGGGTCAAATGGTGGATCCATTCCCAGCTTTCCCAGGAATCTCCATACTGCTTTCCAAATTGGCCTCACCATTTTGCAGTCCCACCAGCAGTGAACAAGTGTGCCCTTTTCCCCACATCCTCGCCAACACTTATTGTTGTTTGACTTCATAATGGCTGCCAATCTTACAGGAGTGAAATGGTATCTTAGGGTGGTTTTGATTTGCATTTCTCTGATTGCTAGAGATGGTGAGCATTTTCTCATGTGCTTGTGGATTGATTGTATGTCCTCCTCTGAGAAGTGTCTGTTCAGGTCCTTGGCCCATTTGTTGATTGGATTATTTGTTATCTTATTGTTTAATTTTTTGAGTTCTTTGTACATTCTGGATATTAGGGCTCTGTCTGAGGTGTGAGGGGTAAAAATTTGTTCCCAGGATGTAGGCTCTCTATTTACCTCTTTTACTGTTTCTCTTGCTGAGAAAAAACTTTTTAGTTTAAGTAGGTCCCATTTGTTTATTCTTGTCATTAACTCTTGGGCTACGGGCGTTCTATTAAGGAATTTGGAGCCCGACCCCACAATATGTAGATCGTAGCCAACTTTTCCTTCTATCAGACGCAGTGTCTCTGTTTTTATATCTAGCTCCTTGATCCATTTTGAGTTAACTTTTGTGGCTGGCGAGAGAAAGGGATTCAATTTCATTTTGTTGCATATGGATTTCCAATTTTCCCAGCACCATTTGTTGAAGATGCTATCCTTCCTCCATTGCATGTTTTTAGCCCCTTTATCAAATATAAGATAGTTGTAACTTTGTGGATTAGTTTCTGTGTCCTCTATTCTGTACCATTGGTCCACCTGCCTGTTTTGGTACCAGTACCATGCTGTTTTTGTTACTTTTGCTTTGTAGTACAGTTTGAGCTCTGGTATCGCTATACCTCCAGATTCACACTTCCTGCTTAGAATTGCTTTTGCTATTCTGGGTCTTTTGTTTTTCCATATGAATTTCATTATTGCTTTATCTATTTCTACAAGAAATGTCTTTGGGATTCTGATTGGCATCGCATTAAACCTGTAGAGAACTTTGGGTAATATCGCCATTTTGATGATGTTAGTTCTGCCTATCCATGAACAGGGTACATTTTTCCATCTTCTGAGATCTTCTTCTATCTCTCTCTTTAAGGTTCTGTAGTTTTCATTGTATAAATCTTTCACCTCTTTTGTTAGGTTGATTCCCAAGTATCTTATTTTCTTTGAGGATATTGTGAATGGAGTGGTTTTCCTTATTTCCATTTCAGAGGTTTTGTTGCTGATATACAGGAATGCCTTTGATTTGTGCGTGTTGATTTTATATCCTGCCACTTTGCTGAATTCATTTATTAACTCTAGCAGCTTCTTTGTAGATCCTTTTGGGTCTGTTAAGTAAATTATCATGTCATCTGCAAATAGCGATAATTTAATTTCTTCTTTTCCTATTTTTATGCCTTTAATTTCTTTTGTCTGTCTAATTGCTCTTTATTCAACTTTTGCTTGGAGAATCTGTCCAATGGTGAGAGAGGTGTGTTGAAGTCACCCATAATTATTGTGTTGTGGTCTATTTGATTCTTGAACTTGAGGAGAATTTGTTTTATAAACTTCAAAGCGCCATTATTTGGTGCATAAATATTGATAATTGTTATGTCTTGTTGTTTAATGGTTCCTTTTAACAGTATATAATGTCCTTCCTTATCCCTTTGGATTAACTTAGTCTTGAAGTTGATTTTGTTCGATATGAGGATGGCCACCCCTGCTTGCTTGCGAGGAGCGTGTGCGTGGTATATCTTTTCCCAACCTTTCACCTTCAGCCTGTGTATGTCTTTTCCAGTCAGGTGAGTCTCCTGGAGACAGCATATTGTTGGATTTGTTTTTTTGATCCATGTTACCAGCCTATGTCGCTTTATTGGAGTGTTTAAACCATTAATGTTTAGAGTTACTATTGATATATGGTTTGTACTTCCAGCCATATTTGATTATGTATCTCGTTTTTTTTTAATTGCGTTTGTTTCACCATGATTAGTTTTCCCCCCTCTGTCTGTCTTTACTGAGGTACTTCCCCACTGTTGGCTTTGGTTATTGTTTTCCATTTCTTCCTCGTGAAGTGTTTTGCTCAAGATGCTTTGCAATGCTGGTTTTCTGGCTGCAAATTCTTTTAGTTTTTGTTTATCGTGAAAGATTTTTATTTCGTTGTCATATCTGAAGCTTAATTTTGCTGGGTACAGAATTCTTGGTTGGCATCCATTGTCTTTCAGTGTTTGAAATACGTTATATCCAGGATCTTCTCGCTTTCAGCGTCTGAGTTGAGAAGTCCGTTTTTAACCTTATTGGTTTACCCCTGAAGGTAATCTGTCCCTTTTCTCTTGTAGCTTTTAGTATTTTCTCTTTGTTCTGTATATTGGATATCTTCATAACAATGTGTCTTGGCGTTGGTCTACTGTGATTTTGTATGTTCGTTGTCCTGTATGCATCTACAATTTGTATATTTGTTTCCTTTTTTAATTCTGGAAAGTTTTCTGTGATTATTTCATCTAGTAGATTACTCATTCCCCTTGTTTGAATCTCTATCCCTTCCTCTATCCCAATGACTCTTAAATTTGTTTTTTTATATTATCACATATCTCTTGTATGCTTCTCTCATGATTTTTAACCAGCCTATCTGAGATGGCTAGCCTCTTTTTCTCAGATGATATATTTTGTCTTCATTATCTGATGTTCTAGCTTCTACTTGCTCCACTCTATTAATGATACTCTCATTTGAGTTTTTAATTTGGTTTATAGTTTTCTTCATTTCTAAGATTATGGTTTGATTCTTTTTTATAGTCTCTATCTCCTGATAAAGAATGCTTAACTTTTTCCTTTATCTGTTTGTGTAATACATTCTCAATGTGTTCTTTCGCTGCTTGAATTTGCTGTCTTGTATCCTCTTTAAGGTTCCGTTCCTCTGTCTCAGGTGTTCCATGAGTTCTTTAATATGACCATTTTTCTGGTGATTCTATATATCCTCCTGAATATTTAGGCTGCACCTGCATTGTTTGCACTCCTTTTCTTCCTTGCTTTTTCATGCTGTTCATATCTGTTTCTTGTTCTGTTTGACTGCTGAGTTACTGTTTACTCGTATAAATATATTTAAAGCTTGGGAGGAAAGGTATTAGAAGGGATGGGTAGAAGTAACTAAAGAGAATAAGAGTAAGCAGGTAGAATTCAAGAAGGGGGAATAAAAAAATTAAAAAGAGATGTAAAGACAGGAGAAAAGAAGGATAGAAAAAATAGAAGATTAAAAGGGATTTAAAGATAAATAATAATAGTAGAAATGGAAAATGAGATTTTAAAAATAGAATAAAATAAAATAAGATGGATTAAAAAACATTTAAAAAGACAGCAAAAAAAAATTATAAATGCAGTCCTAGAGTTCGATTAACTGCTCTTCCAGTGCGTGGAGCTATGCCACCGGGCCAAGTTTCTCCTCTCAGTAGGTGGGAGTCAATCACTGTGCAGTGGTACTTCCTCCCGGATTAGGCGGGTCTCCATTCCTGCTGTTCGCTCTGTGGGCGGGGCCTTTTGCAGAGCTTGTCAGGGGTCGTTTGCAGCACTGGGTTGGCAGGTGGAGGGTGGTCGTCTGCAGCTCCAAACCACCAGAGGAGGTTCACAGAGTCGAGCCCTCGGGGCCGGGCAGGCAGCGCCTGCTCCCCCACTCACTGCAAGGGTGTAGGCAGCGGCCGCTTGGCAGTAGCCAGTGGCGGTTCACAGAGCTGGTCTGCGGGGACACAGGCAGGCCGCTCCTGCTCCTAAACTCGCTGCCGCGTGTGGGCGACGGTCTGCTTGGGTTCACAGGGCCCACCCGCGAGGGTCCAGGCAGGCAGCAATGGTTCCCAAGAACAATGCAGCTGTGGCCTGCGGCTGGCTGCGATTCACAGAGCCAGCTCGCGGGGACCCAGGGAGGAAACGACCGTTCCCACGAACGCTGCAGCATGTGGGCAGTGGTCGGCTTGGGTTCACAGAGCCCAGTCGCGGGGGTCCAGGCAGTTAGTGTCCGCTCCAATGATCACTGCAATGTGTAGGCAGCGGCCATTCGGCGGCCCCGGCGGGACTGTGCCCCTGCTCTGGGTTGCCGAGATTCAATATTTTGTGACAATCTGACACCTCCTATTAAACTTACTAGTTCCAGAAAGGTCTGCTTTCAGAGAAAATTTGCTTGAAGTTTCCCAGCAGGACGCATGTGGGTGTATTAATGGGTTTCTCTGATCCCCTTACCAAGGAGGCATTGTATGTGATGCCTCTTCGCTGGCAGCCATGTTCTTCTTCAGAGAGCAGTGGTTTGAGACTGAGGTGCAGAAGGACTGTTACAGAGAGCAGAGGTTCGAGACTGAGGTGTAGAAGGACTGTTACAAAGAGGAGAGTTTGGAGACTAGGGTGCAGACGGACTGTTACAGGAAGCAGAGTTTGGAAATTGGGGTGCAGAATGACCGTTACAGAGAGCAAAGTTTGGAGACTGCAATATAGGATTGATACCGAGAGCAGAGGTTGAATACTGTGGTGCAGAAGGATAGATACAGAGAACAGAGATTGGAGACTGGGGTTCAGACAGACTGTTAAGAAAGCAGAGGTTGGAGACTGGGATGTAGAAATACCGTTACAATGAGCTGAGGTTGGAGACTTCGGTACAGAAGGACTGTTACAGAGAGCAGATTTTGGAGTCTTGAGAGCAGAGGACTGTTGGTGAGGACAGAGGATGTAGACTGTGGTGGAAAAAGAATGTTACAGAGAGCAGAGTTTTGAAACTGAAGTGCAGAAGGATCTTACAGAGAGCAGAGGTTGTAGACTGAGGTGCAGAAGGACTGTTACATTGAGCAGATCTCTGAGTCTGGGGAGCAGAAAACTGTTGCAGAGGAGAGAGGTTGGAGACTGGGGTGGAGAAGGAATGTTACAGAGACCAGAGTTTGGAAACTGGAGTGCAGAAGGATCTTAAAAAGAGAAGAGGTTGGAGACTGTGGAGATGAAGGACTGTTGCAGAGAACAGATGTTGGAGAGTGGGTGCACAAGGACTGTTGCCAAGAGCAGATTTTAGAAACTGGGGTGCAAAAAAACTGTTACACAGAGCAGAACTTGGATAGTGAGGTGCAGAAGGACTGTTACAGAGAGCAGAAGTTGTATACTCGGGGCAGAATTACACTTACAGAGAGCAGAGGTTGGAGACTGGGGTTCAGATGGATCTAACAGAGAGCAGAGTTTGGAGACTGGGGTTCTAAATAACTGTTACAGCGTGCATAGTTTAAAAACTGGGTTGCAGAAGTATCTTACAGAGAGCAGAGTTGGGAGACTGAGGTGCAGAAGGACTGTTACATTGAGCAGATCTCTGAGTCTGGGGAGCAGAAAACTGTTGCAGAGGAGAGAGGTTGGAGACTGGGGTAGAGAAAGAATGTTAAAGAGACCAGAGTTTTGAAACTGGAGTGCAGAAGGATCTTAAAGGGAGAAGAGGTTGGAGACTGTGGTGCAGAAGGACTGTTTCAGAGAGAAGACGTTGGAGACAGGGGTCCAGAAGAATCGTTGCAAAGAGCAGAGTTTGCAGACTGGGGTTCAGAAGGACTGCTGCAGAGAACAGATGTTGGAGACTGGGGTTCAGAAAATATGTTGCAGATAGCATATTTTAGAGGCTGGGGTGCAGAAGGACTATTAAATAGAGCAGAGGTTGGAGACTGAGGTGCAGAAAGACTGTTACAGAGATCGGAGATGAAGACTGGGGTGCCGAAGGACTGTTAAAGAGACAAGAGGTTGAAGACTGGGGTTCAGATGGATCTTAGAGAGATCAGAGTTTGGAGACTAGGGTGCCAAAGGACTATTGCATAAAGCAGATGTTGGAGACTGGGGTGGAGAAGAATCGATGCAGAGAGAAGAGGTTGGAGACTGGGGTGCAGAAAGCCTTTTACTGAGACCAGAGGTTGTAGACTGTTGTGCAGAAGGACTGTTACCGAGTGCAGAGTTTAAAGACTGAGTTGCAGGAGGATCTTACAGAGAGCAGAGTTGGGAGACTGAGGAGCAGAAGGACTGTTACAGAGAGCAGAGGTAGGAGACTGGGGTGCAGAAGGGTCGTTGCAGAGAGCAGATATTGGTAACTAGGGTGCAGAAAGACTGTTGTAGAGAGCAGAGGTTGGAGAATATGCTGCAGAAGGACTGTTGCAGAGAACAGAGACTAGAGACTGAGTTTTGGAAGTCCTGCTACAGAGAGCAGAAGTTGGAGACTTGGATGCAGAAGGACTGTAACAGAGAACAGAGGTTGGATACAGCAGTGCAGAAGGATCTTACAGAGAGCAGAATTTGGAGACTGTGGTGCAGAAGGACTGTTGCTGAGATCAGAGGTTAGAGACTGGGGTGCACTAGAATCATTGCAGAGAGCAGATGTTGGAGACTGAGGTGCAGAAGGACTCTTGTAGAGATCAGAGGTTGAAGACTGGGGTGCAGTAGGATCATTGCAGAGAGCAAAGGTTGGAGACTCGGGTGCAGAAGGACTGATACAGAGAGCAGAGTTTGGAGACTGGGGTGCAGAAGGACTGTTACAGAGTGCAGAGTTTGAAGACTGGCTGTCAGAAGGATCTTACAGATAGCAGAGTTGGGCGACTGAGGTGTAGAAGGACTGTTACAGAGAGCAGAGTTAGGAGACTGGGGTGCAGAAGGGTCGTTGCAGAGAGCAGATGTTGGTAACTAGGGTGCAGAAGGACTGTGGTGGAAAGCAGAGGTTGGAGACTGGTGTTCAGGTTGATCTTACAGAGAGCAGAGTATGGAGACTGGGGTGCCAAAGGACTGTTGCATAGAGCAGATGTTGGAGACTGGGGTGGAGAAGAATCGATGCAGAGAGAAGAGGTTGGAGACTGGGGTGCAGAAGGCTTTCACAGAGAGCAGAGGTTGTAGACTGTTGTGCAGAAGGACTGTTACAGAGTGCAGAGTTTAAATACTGGGTTGCAGAGGATCTTACAGAGAGCAGAGTTGGGAGACTGAGGAGCAGAAGGACTGTTACAGAGAGCAGAGGTTGTAGACTGGGGTGCAGAAGGGTCTTTGCAGAGAGCAGATGTTTGTAACTAGGGTGCAGAAGGACTATTTTAGAGAGCAGCTGTTGGAGAATATGCTGCAGAAGGACTGTTGCAGAGAACAGAGTTTAGAGACTGAGTTTTGGAAGTCCTGCTACAGAGAGCAGAAGTTGGAGACTTGGATGCAGAAGGACTGTTACAGAGAGCAGAGGTTGGATACAGGGGTGCCGAAGTATCTTACAGAGAGCAGAATTTGGAGACTGTGGTGCAGAAGGACTGTTGCAGAGATCAGAGGTTAGAGACTGGGGTGCACTAGAATCATTGCAGAGAGCAGAGGTTGGAGACTGAGGTGCAGAAGGATCGTTGCAGAGAGCAGATTTTGGAGACTTGGGTGCAGAAGGCCTGCTACCGAGAGAAGACTTTAGGGACTGGCGTGCTTAAGGCCTGTTATAGAGAGGAGAGGGTGGAGACTGAGGTGCAGGTGGACTATTACATAGAGCAATGTTTTGAAACTGGGGTGCAGAAGGATCGTGTAGAGAGCAGAGTTATCAGACTGCTGTGCAGGAGGACTGTTACAGAAAGTAGAGGTTGGAAATTGGGGTGCAGGAGGACCGTTACAGAGTGCAGAGTTTGGAGACTGTGGTATAGAAAAACTGTTACAGAGAGCAGAGGTTGGAGACTGGGGTGCAGAAGGAATTTTATAGAGAGCACAGGTTGGAGACTGAGGTGCAGAAGGATAGATAGAGAGCAGAGTTTTGAGACTGAGGTTCAGAAGGACTGATACAGAAATCTGTATTTGGAGACTGGGGTGCAGAATGCCCGTTACGGAGAGCAGTGTTGGAGACTGCGGTACAGAAGGACTGTTAAAGAGAGCAGATGTTGGAGACTCGGGTTCAGAAGGACTGTTACAGAGAGCAGAGTTTAGAGACTGGGGTGCAGAAGGACTGTTACAGAGTGCATAGTTTAAAGACCGGGTGTCAGAAGGATCTTACAGATAGCAGAGTTGGGAGACTGAGGTGTAGAAGGACTATAACAGAGAGCAGAGGTAGGAGACTGGGGTGCAGAAAGTTCGTTGAAGAGAGCAGATATTGATAAGTAGGGTGCAGAAAAACTATGGTGGAAAGCAGAGGTCGGATACTGGGGTGCAGAAGGACTGTTGCAGAGAGCCGACGTTGGAGACTGACGTGTGGAAGTCCTCTTACAGAGAGCAGAGGTTGAAGACTCGGAAGCAGAAATACTCTTACAGAGAGCAGAGGTTGGATACTGGGGTGCTTAAGGATTTTACAGAGAGCAGAGTTGGGAGACTGAGGTGCAGAAGGAAGGTTGCAGAGATCAAATGTAGAAGACTGGGTTGCAGTAGGGTCATTGTAGAGAGCAGATGTTGGAGACTGGGGTGCAGAAGGATCGTTGCAGAGAGCAGGTTTTGGAGACTGGGGAGCATAAGGCCTGCTACAGAGAGAAGAGTTTGGAAACTGGGGTTCAGAAGGACTGTTATAGAGAGCAGAGATTGGAGACTGTGGTGCAGAAAGACTGTTACAGAGAGGAGATGTTAAAGACTGAGGTCCACAAGGATCGTAGCAGAGAGCAGAGTTTTGAGACTCGGGTGCAGAAGGACTGTTGCAGAGAGCAGAGGTTGGAGACTGGAGTGCAGAAGGAGTATTGCAGAGAGAGGAGGTTGGAGAATGAGGTGCAGAAAGACTGTTACAGAGAGCAGAGTTTGGAGACTGGGGTGCTGAAGAACTGTTAAAGAGAGCAGATGTTGGAGAAATTTGTGCAGCAGGACTGTTGCAGAGAGCAGACGTTGGAGACTGGGGTTCAGATGGATCTTACAGAGAGCAGAATTTGGAGACTGAGGTGCAGAAAGACTGTTGCAGAGATCAGAGGTTGGAGACTTGGGTGCAGAAGGACTGTTGCAAAGAGCAGACGTTGGAGACTGGGTTGAAGAAGGATCTTGTAGAGATCATAGGTTAGAGACTGGGGTGCAGAAGGACTGTTACAGAGAACAGAGTTTGGAGAGTGAGGTGCAAAATGCCTGTTACAGAGAGAAAGGTTTGGAGAAAGGGTGCAGAAGGACTGTTACAGAGGGAAGAGTTTGCAGACTGGGTTGCAGAAAGATCTTACACAGAGCAGTGGTTGGAAACTGAGGTGCAGAAGGATTGTTACAGAGAGCAGATTTTGGAGACTGGGGTGGAAAAGGACTTTTGCAGAAAGCAGAGGTTGGAGACTGTGGTGTAGAAAGACTGTTAGAGGGAGCAGAGTTTGGAGACTTGGGTGCAGAAGAAATGTTGCAGAGAGCAGAGTTTGGAGACTGAGATGCAGAAGGACTGTTACAGAGATCACTGGTTGGAGACTGGGGTGCAGAAGGACTGATAGAGAAAGAAGAGTTTGGAGACTGTGGTGAAGAAGGAAAATTACAGAGAGCAGACTTTAATGACCGCAGTACAGGAGGCCTGTTACAGAGAGCAGAGGTTGGAGACAGAGGTTGAGAAGGAGTATTTCAGAGTGCAGATATTGGAGACTGAGGTGCAGAAGAATTGTTGCAGAGAGAAGTGGTTGGAGACTGGGGTGCAGAAGAACTGTCGCAGAGAGCAGAGGTTGGAGACTGGTGTGCAGAAGGATCATTGCAGAGAGCAGAGTTTGGAGACTGGGGTGCAGAAGCACTGATACAGAGAGCAGAGGTTGGAGACTGTGGTGCAGAAGGACCTTTAGAGAGAGCAGATTTTGGAGACTGCAGTACAGAAGGACTGTTACAGTGAGCATACGTTGGAGACTAGGGTATAGAAGGACTGTTCCAGAGAGCACATGTTGGAAACTGTAATTCAGAAGGACTGTTGCAGAGAACAGAAGTTAGAGAATCGGGTGTAGAAGGACTGTTGCAGAGAGCACATGTTGGAAACTGAGTTGAAGAAGGACTGTTACAGAGAGCAGAGTTTGGAGACTAGGGTGCAGAAGGATATTACAGAGAGCAGAGGTTGGAGACAGGGTGCAGAAGTACGGTTGCAGAGAGCAGAGTTTGGAGACTGAGGTTCAGAAGGACTGTTATAGAGAAGAGGTTGGAGATGGGGAGAAGAAAAACTGTTACTGAGAACACAGGTTGGAGACTCAGGTTCAGCAGTACCGCTAAAGAAAGCAGAGGTTGGAGATTGGTGTAGAGAAGGAATGTTACTGGGAGCAGAGTTTTGAAACTGTGGTGTAGAAGGATATTACATAGAGCAGAGGTTGGAGACAGGGGTGCAGAAGGACTGTTGCATAGAGCAGATGTTAAAGACTGGGGTGCAGAAGGATCGTTGCAGAGAGCAGAGGTTGGAGACTGGGATTCAGAAGGTCTGTTGCAGAGAGCAGACGTTGCAGACTGGGGTGAAGAAAGATCTTTCAGAAAGCAGAGGTTAGAGACTGAGAAGCAGAAGTACTGTTACAGAGAGTAGAGTTTGGATACTGAGGTGCAGATGAATTGTTGCTTAGAGCAGAGATTGGAGACTGAGGTGCAAAAGGACTGTTGCAGAGAGCAGAGGTTGGAGACTGAGGTGCAAAAGGACTGTTACAGAGAGAAGAGATTGGAGATTGGCGTGCAAAAGGCCTGTTACAGAGAGCAGAGGTCAGAGACTAGGGTGCAGAAGAACTGTTACAGAGAGCAGAGTTTTTAGACAAGGTTGCACAAGGATCTTACAGAGAGCAGAGGTTGTAGACCAAGGTGAAGCAGGACTGTTACAGAGAGCAGAGGTTGGACACTAGGGTGCAGAAGGATCCTTGCAGAGAACAGAGTTTTCAGACTGAGGTGCAGAAAGACTTTTGCAGAGAGCACATGTTGGAGACTGGGGTGCAGAACGACTGTTGCAGAGAGCAGAGGTTGGAGACTGGAGTACAGAAGGACTGTTGCAGAGAGCAGAGGTTGGAAACTGAGGTGCAGAAAGACTGTTACAGAGACCAGAGTTTGGAGACTGGGGTGCTGAAGAACTGGTAAAGAGAGCAGAGGTTGGAGCCTGGGGTGTAGAAGGATCGTTATAAAGAACAGAGGTCAGAGACTGGGGTGCAGAAGCCCTGTTACGGAGAGCAAAGTTTGGAGAAGGGGTGCAGAAGTACTTTTACAAAGAGTAGAGACCGAAATGCAGAAGGACCATTGCAGAGAGCAGAGGTTGGAGACTGAGATGCAGAAGTACTGTTAACGAGAGCAGAGGTTGGAGATTGGGGTGCAAATGGACTGATACAGAAAAAAGAGTTTGGAGACTGGGTTGCAGAAGGATCTTACAGAGAGCAGAGCTTAGAGACTGTGGTACAGCAGGACTGTTACAGAGAACAGAGATTGGAGATTGGGGTGCAGAAGGATCATTGCAGAGAAAAGAGTTATCAGACTGAGGTGCAGAAGGACTGTTCCCGAGAGCAGATATTGGAGACTGGGGTGCAGAAGGACTGTTTTAGAGAGCAGTGGTTGGAGACTGGGGTGCAGAAGGAGCGTTGTAGCGAGCAGAGGTTTGAGACCAGCGTCCAGAAGGACTGTTACAGAGAACAGAGTTTGGAGAAGGGGTGCAGAAGGACTTTTTCAGAGGGCAGAGTTTACAGACTGGGTTGCAGAAGGATATTAGAGAGAGCAGATGTTGGAGACTGAGCTGCAGAAGGACTGTTACAGAGAGTAGAGGTTAGAGACTGAGGTGCAGAAGCACCGATGTAGAGAGCAGAGTTTTGAGACTGAGGTGCAGAAGGATTGTTACAGAGAGCAGAGGTTGGAGCCTGGGGTGCAGAAGGACTGTTACAGATGGCAGAGTTTGGAGACTTCGATCTAGAAGGATTTTTGCAGATACAGAGGTTTGAGACTTGGTGCAGAAAGACTGATACAGAAAGCAGAGGTTGAAGACTGGGGAGCAGAAGGACCGTTACAGAGTGCAGATTTTGGAGACCGCACTACAGGAGGACTGTTACAGAGAGCAGAGGTTGGAGACTGGTGTGGAGAAGGACTTTTTCAGAGTGCAGACCTTGGATACTGGGGTGCAGACGAACTGTTGCAGAGAGCAGAGGTTGGAGACTGGGGTGCAGAAGAACTGTCTCAGAGAGCAAACGATGAAGACTGAGGTGCAGAAGGAATGTTGCAGGGAGCAGAGGTTGGAAACTGTGGTACAGAAGAAATGATACAGGAAGGAGAGGTTGAAGACTGGGGTGCAGAATGACCATTACAGAGAGCAGAGGTTTGGGACTGAGGTACAGAAGGACTGGTACACAGAGCAGAGGTTGGAGACTGGGGAGCAGATGGACTGTTACAGAGAGCAGAGATTAAAGACTGGGGAGCAGAAGGACTGTTACAGAGAGAAGACGTTGGAGTCTGGGGAGGATAAGGAATGTTACAGAGAGCAGATTTGAAAACTGGGGTGCAGAATAATATTACAAAGATCAGAGGTTGGAGTCTGGGGTTCAGAAGCACTGTTACAGAGAGTAGATTTTGCAGACTGAGGTGCAGTAGGACTGTTACAAAAAGCAGAGTTGGGAGACTGGGGTCCACAAGGATTGTTGCAGAGAGCATAGTTTTCAGACTGAGCTTCAGGTAGACTGTTGCAGAGTTCAGATGTTGAAGACTGGGGTGCAGAAGGACTTTTGCAGAGAGCACATGTTGGAGACTGGGGTGCAAAAGGATCATTTCAGAGAGCAGAGGTTGGAGACTGGGGTGCAGTAGAACTCCTATAGAGAGCAGAGTTTTCAGACAATGTTGCACAAGGATCTTACAGAGAGCAGAGTTGTAGACCAATATGCAGCAGGACTGTTTCAGAGAGCAGAGATTGGAGACTGGGGTGCAGAAGGATCCTTGTAGAGAACAGAGTTTTCAGACTGAGGTGCAGAAGGACTTTTTCAGAGAGCACATGTTGGAGACTGGGGTGCAGAAGAGCTGTTGCAAAAAGCAGAGTTTGGGGACTGTGGTGCAGAAGGATCGTTGTAGAGAGCAATATTTTGAGACTGGAGTGCAGAAGGATTGTTATAGAAAACAGAGGTTGGAGACTGGGGTGCAAAAAGCCTATTACAGAGAGCAGAGTTTGGAGAAGGGGTTCAGAAGTACATTTAAAGAGAGTACTTTTTAAAGACTGAGGTGCAGAAGGACCGTTGCAGAGAGCAGAGGTTGAAGACTGAGGTGCAGAAGGATTGTTACAGAAAGCAGAGGTTGCAGACTGGGTTGCAGACGGCCTGTAGCAGAGAGTAGAGGCTGGACACTGGGGTGTAGAAGAACTGTTGCGAAGAGCACAGGTTGGAGATTGGCGTGCAGAAGGGCTGTTGCAGGAAGCAGAGTGTGGAGACTGGGTTACAGTAGGAATGTTACAGAGGCAGAGGTTGGAGATTTGGTGCAAAAGGACTGTTGCAGAGAGCAGATGTTGGAGATTGGGGTGCAGAAGGACTGTTGCAGAGAGGAGAGTTTGTAGACTGAGGTGCAGAAAGACTATTACAGAGAGCAGAGGTTGAAAATTTTGGTGCAGTTGGACTGATACAGTTAGCAGAGTTTGGAGACTGGGGTGCAGAAAGACTGTTGCTTACAGCAGATATTGTAGACTGAGGTGCAGAAGAATTGTTACAGAGAGCAGAGGTTGGAGAATGGGGTGCAAAAGGCCTGTTACAGAGAGCAGAGATGGGAGACTGTGGTGCAGAAAAATTGTTACAGAAAGCAGGGTTTGGAGACAGGGTTGCAGTAGGATCGTTGCAGAGAACATAGTTTTCAGACTCAAGTGCAGAAGGACTGTTGCAGAGAGCAGAGTTGCAGAAAAACTGTTACAGAAAGCAGAGGTTGGAGACTGGGGTGCACAAGTACAGTTACAGAGAGCAGATTTTGGAGAATGCTATACAGAAGGACTGTTACAAAGAGCAGAGTTTGGAGTCTGGAGTGGAGAGGGACTTTTGTAGAGGGCAGAGGATGGAGACTGGGTTGCAGAATGATTGTTGTAGAGAGCAGAGTATTGAGACTGGGGTACAAAAGGACTGTTACACAGAACAGAGTTTGGAGAAGGGGTGCAGAAGGACTTTTACAGAGGGCAGAGTTTGGAGACTGGGTTCAGAAGAATCTTACAAAGAGCAAATGTTGGAGACCAAGGTGCAGAAGGACTTTTACACAGAGTAGAGGTTGGAGACTTAAGAGCAGAAGGACTGTTGTAGAAAGTAAAGGTTGGAGACTGAGGTCCACAAGGATTGTTATGTAGATTAGTGGGTGGAGACTGGGGTGCAGAAGGACAGTTACAGAGAGCACAGATGGAGACTGGGGTGCAGAAGAAATGTTGCAGAGAGCAGAAGTTGGAGACTGGGGTGCAGAAGGACTGTTACTGAGAGCAGAGGTTGGAGACTGGGGTTCAGAGAAACTAATAGAGAAAGCTTAGGTTGGAGACTGGGCTTAAGAAAGACTATTACAGAGAGCAGAGTTTTGAGACTGCGGTAAAAAGGACTGTTACTGAGAGCAGAGTTTAGAGACTGAGGTGCAGGAGGAGTGTTGCAGGGAGTAGAGGTTTGAGATGTTTGTGCAGGAGGACTGTGGCAGAGAGCAGATTTTGGAGACTGAGGTGAAGAAGGACTGTTACAGAGAGCAGAGGTTGGAGACTGGGTTGCAGAAGGACTGATACAGAAAGCAGAGGTTGGAGACTGGGGTGCAGAAGGATCGTAAAAGAGAGCAGATTTTGGAGACTGCACTACACGAGGACTGTTACAGAGAACAGAGGTTGGAGAAGGTGTGCAGAAAGTCTGTTACAGAAGACAGAGTTTACAGACTGGGTTGCAGAAGGATCTTACAGAGAGAAGATTTTGGAGACTGCAGTACAGAAGGACTTTTACAAAGAGCAGAGGTTTGAGACTGGGGTGGAGAAGAACTGTTTTAGAGAGAAGATGTTAGAGTCTGTGGTTCAAAAAGACTGTTGGAGAGAGCAGTGGATAAAGACTGTAGTTTAGAAGTACTGTTGCAGAGAGAAATGTTTGCAGACTGAGTTTCAGAAGGACTGTTAAAGCGGGCAGAGTTTGGAGACTGTTGTGAAAAACGACGGATACAGAAAGCAGAGGTTGGATACTGGGGTGCATAAGTACCCTTACAAAGAACAAAGATTGGAGACTGCGGTACAGAAGGACTGTTACAGAGAGTAGAGGTTGGATACTGGGGTGCAGAATAACTGTTTTAGAGAACAGAGGTTGGAGACTGGGGTGCAACAGGATCGTTGCAGAGAGCAAGATTGTAAGACTGAGGTGAAGAAAGACTGTTGCAGGGAGCAGATGTTGGAGACTGTGGTGCAGAAAGACATTTGCAGAGAGCAGAGGTTGGTAACTGGGGTGCAAAAGGAATGTTGTAGAGAGCAGCGTTTTTCGACTGGGGTTCTATGGGATCGTTGCAGAGAGCAGAGTTTGGAGACTGGGGTGCAAAAGGACTGTTGCAGAGAGCAGATGTTGGAAACTGGTGCACAGAAGGATCATTGCAGACAGCAGAGGTTTGAGACTGGGGTGCAGAAGGACTGTTACGGAGAGTAGAGTTTCGAGACTGAGGTGCAGAAGGATTGTTGCAGAGAGCAGAGGATGGAGACTGGGGTTCAGTAGAACTCCTACAGAGAGCAGAGTTTTTTATACAAGTTTGCACAAGAATCTTACACAGAGCAGAGTTGTAGGCCGATGTGCATCAGGACTGTTACAAAGATCAGAGGTTGGAGACTGGGGTGCAGAAAGATCGTTGTAGAGAACAGAGTTTTCACACTGAGGTGCAGAAGGACTTTTGCAGAGAGCACATGTTGGAGATGGGGTGCAGAAGGACTGTTGCAAAGAGCAGAGATTTGGGACTGGGGTGCTTAAGGATCGTTTTAGAGAGCAAAATTTTGAGACTGGGGTGCAGAAGGATTTTTATAGAGAACAGAGGTTGGAGACTGAAGTGCAGAAGGCCTATGATGGAGAGCAGAGTTTGGAGAAGTGGTTCAGACGTACATTTACAGAGAGTAGTTTTTGGAGACTGAGGTGCAGAAAGACTGTAACAGAGAGCAGAGGTTGGAAACTGAGGTGCAGAAGGACCGTTACAGATTGCAGAACTTCGAGACTGAGTTAGAGAAGGACTTTTACAGAAAAAAGAGGTTGGAAACTGGGGTGCAAAAGGATTCTTACAGAAAGCAGAATATGGAGACTGGGGTGCAGAAGGAGTATTACAGGGTGCAGAGTATTGAGATTGGGGTTCAGAAGAACTGTTACAGAGAGAAGAGCTTGGAGACTGGGGTGCAGAAGGAGTGTTGCAGAGAGCAGAATTTGGAGACTGTGATGAAGAAGGATCAATGCAGAGAGCAGAGGTTGAAGACTTAGGTGCAGATGGATCGCTACAGAGAGCAGAGGTTGGAGACTGGGGTGCAACAGGACAGTTGCAGAGAGCACTGTTTTGAGACTTGGGTGAAGAAGGACTGTAGCAGAGAGCAGAGGTTTGAGACTGGGGTGCAGAAGGATCATTGCAGAGAGCAGAGTTTGGAGACTAGGGTGTAGAAGGACTGTTGCAGAGAGAAGAGGTTGGAGACTGGGGTGCAGAAGGACTGTAGCAGAGAGCAGAGGTTGGAGAATGAGTTGAAGATGGACTGTTACAAAGAGCAGAGGTTGAAGACTTGGGTGTAGAATAACTGATATGGAAAATAGAGTTTAGAGTCTCGGGTGCAGAAGGACCATTAGAGAAAGCAGAGGTTGGAGACTGCAGGACAGAAGGACTGTTACAGAGAGCAGAGTTTGGAGCCTGGGGTGTACAAAGACTTTTGCTTAGAACAGAGTTTGGAAACTGGGATGCAGAAGAACTGTTGCAGAGAGCAGAAGTTGGAGACTGAGGTGCAGAAAGATCCTTGCAGAGAGCAGAGTTTTCAGACTGAGGTGCAGAAAGACTGTTACAGAGAGCAGATGTGAAAGTCTGTGGTGTACAAGGACTGTTGCAGAGAGTAGAAGTTTGAGAATGGCATGCAGAAGGACTGTTGCTGAGAGCAGAGGTTGAAAACTGGGTTGGAGAAGAACTGCTGCGGAGAGTAGAGGTTAGTGACTGAGGTGCAGAAGGACTGTTACAGAGAGCAGGACGTTGGAGACTGGGGTGCAGAAGGACTGATACAGAAAGCAGACATTGGTTACCTGGGTGCAGAAGGACTGTTGCAGAGAGCAGAGGTTGGAGACAGGTGGAGAAGGACTGTTGAAGAGATCAGATGTTGGAGACTGGGGTGCAGAAGGACTGTTGCAGAGAGCAGAGATTGGAGACTGGGGTGAAGAAGGACTATTGCAGAGAGCAGAGATTGCAGAATGAGGTACAGAAGGACTGTTACAGAGAGCAGAGTTTGGAGAATGTGTGGCAGAAGGACTTATATAGAAAGCAGAGGTTGGAGACTGGGCTTCAGAAGGACCCTTACAAAGAACAGAGGTTGGAGACTGTGGTACAGAAGTACTGTTACAGAGAGCAGAGGTTGGAGACTGGGGTGCAGAATAAGTATTGCATAGAACAGAGGTTGGAGACTGGGGTGAAGAAGAACCATTGCAGAAAGCAGAGGTTGGAGATTGGGGCGCAGAAGTACTGTTGCAGAGAGCAGAGGTTGGAGTCTGAGGTGCAGAAGGACTGTTACAGAGAGCAGAGGTTCGAGACCGGGGGGCAGAAGGACTGATACAGAAAGGAGAGTATGGAGACTGGGTGCAGAAGGACCATTACAGAGAGCAGAGGTTGGAGACTGCAGTACAGAAGTATTGTTACACAGAGCAGAGTTTTGAGACTGCAGTGGAAAAGGACTGTTACAGAGAGCATATTTTAAAGACTGGGGTGAGGAAGGACTGTTGCACAGAGAAGTGGTTGAAGACTGGGTTGCAGAAGGGCTGCTGCAGAGAGCATAGGTTGCAGAGTTAGGTGAAAAAGGACTGTTACAGAGAGCAGAGTTTGGAGAATGTGGTGAAGAAAGACTGGTACAAAAAGCAGAGGTTGGAGACTGGGGTGCAGAAGGACTCTTACAAAGAACAGAGGTTGAAGACTGTGGTACAGAAGAACTGTTGTAGAGAACAGGTTGGAGACTGGGGTGCAGAAGGAATGTTAAAGAGAGCAGCGTTTAGAAACTGGGGTGCAGAAGGATATTACAGAAAGGAAAGTTTGGAGACTGGAGTGCAGAAGGAATTTTGCAGAGAGCAGATGTTGAAGACTGGGGTGCAGAAGGATAGTTGCAGAGAGTAGATTATGGAGACTGGGGTATAGAAGGGCTGTTCTAGAGAGCAGAGGTTGGAGACTGGGCTTAGGAGGACTCTTGCAGATAGCAGTTGTTGAAGAATGATGTGAAGAAAAACTGTTTACAGAGAGCAGTGTATTGAGCCTGGGGTGCAGGACTGATACTGAGATCAGAGGTTAGAGACTGGGGTGCAGAAAGACTGTTAAAGAGAGCAGAGTTTATAGACTTGGGTGCAGAAGGCCTGTTACAAAGAGGAGAGGTTGTAGACTGGGTGCAGAAGGCCTCTTACAGAGAGCAGAGTTTGGAGACTGGGGTGCAGAAAGACGTTGCAGAGAGCAGTGTTTGGAAACTGGGGTGCAGAAGGACTGTTACAGAGAGCAGAGGATGGAGACTGGGGTGCAGAAGGATTTTTGCAGAGTGCAGTGTTTGGAGACTGGGGTGCAGAAGGACTGTTGCAGAGAGCAGAGGATGGAGACTGGGGTGCAGCAGCACTGTTACAGAGAGCAGAGGTTGAAGCCTGGCGTGCACAATGACGGATACAGAAAGCAGAGTTTGAAGACTGGGTTGCAGAAAGACTGATACATAAAGCAGAGGTTGGAGATGGTGTGCAGAAGGTCCCTTACAGAGAATAGAGGTCTGAGACTGCGGTACAGAAAGACTGTTACAGAGAGCAGATGTTGGAGACTGGGGTGCTGAAGGACCATTGCAGAAAGCATATGTTGGAGACTGGGTTTCAAATGGATCTTACAGATAGCAGAGTTTTGACAATGAGGTGCAGAAGGACTGTTGCAGAGAGCAGAGGTTCGAGATTGGGGCGCAGAAGTACTGTTGCAGAGAGCAGAGTTTAGAGTCTGAGGTGCAGAATGACTGTTACAGAGAGCAGAGTTTGGTGACTTCGGTGGAAAAGTACTGTTGCAGAGAGCAGGTTTTAGAGACTGGGGTGAAGAAGGAATGTTGCAGAGAGAAGAGGTTGAAGACTGGGGTGCAGAAGGACTGTTTCAGAGAGCAGATGTTGCAGAGTGAGGTGCAGAAGGACTGTTACAGAGAGCAGAGTTTGGAGACTGTGGTGCAGAAGGAACGATAAAGAAAGCAGAGGTTGGAGACAGGGGTGCTGAAGGACCCTTACAGAGAACAGAGTCTTAAGACTGCGGTACACAAGAACTGTTGTAGAGAACAAGGTTGGAGACTGGGGTGCAGAGGGAGCATTGAAGAGAGCAAACTATGGAGAATGGGGTGAAGAAGGAATGTTACAGAGAGCAGAGTTTAAAACTGGGGTGCACAAGGATCTTACAGAGAGGAAAGTTTGGAGACTGGGGTGCAGAAGGATTGTTGCAGAGAGCAGACGTTGGAGACTAGGGAGAAGAAGGATGGTTGCAGAGAGTAGATTATGGAGACTGGGGTATAGAAGGACTGTTCTAGAGAGCAGAGGTTGGAGACTGGGGAGCAGAAAGACTGTTTCAGAGAGCAGTTCTTGAAGACTGAGGTGCAGAAAAACTGTTACAGAGAGCATGTTTGGAGACTAAGTTGCAGGACTGATACTGAGAGCAGAGTTTTAAGACTGGGGTGCAGAAGGATCATAGAGAGAGCAGAGTTTGGAGACTGAGGTGCAGAAGAACTGTTCCAGAGAGCAGAGGTTGGAGATTGGCGTGCAGAGTTCAGAGACTTGGGTGCAGAAGGCCTGTTACAGAGAGCAGAGGATGGGGACTGAGGTGCAGAAGGACTGTTACAGAGATAGATGTTGAATACTGAGGTGCAAAAAGACCATTGCAGAGAGCAGATGTTGGAGACTGGGGTCCAGAAGGACTGTTGCGGAGTGCAGAGTTTTAAGACTTGGGTGTAAAAGGACTGTTGCAGCGAGCAGAGGTCGGGGATTGGGGTGCCAAAGGACCTTTGCAGAGAGCAGAATTTGGAGACTGAGGTGCAGATGGACTGTTACAGGGACCAGAGTTTGGAGACTTGAGTGCAGAAGGACTGACAGAAAAAGCAGTGGTTGGAGACTGGGGTTCAGAAGGACAGTTACAGAGAGAAGAGTTTGGAAACTGCAGTACAGAGGAACTGTTACTGAAAGCAGAGTTTGGAGACTGGGGTGGAGAAGGACTGTTGCAGAGATGTGATGTTGGAGACTGGAGTGCATAAGGAATGTTGTAGAGAAAAGGTTGGAGACTGGGGTGCAGAAGGAGTGTTGCAGAGAGTAGAAGTTGGAGATTGCGGTGCAGAAGGCTGAGGTGAAGAAGGACTGTTGGAGACAACAGAGTTTGGAGACAGGGGTGCATATGGACCGTTGCAGAGAGCAGAGTTTGGAGACTCAGGTGCAGAAGGATTGTTACATAGAGCAGAGGACTGTTGCAGAATGCAGAGGTTGGAGACTGGCGTGCGGAAAAACTGTTGCAGAGAACGGAGTTTGGAGACTAGGGTGCAGAAAGACCGTTGCTGAGAGCGGTGGTTTTAGACTGACGTGAAGAAGGATTGTTACAGATAGCAGAGGTTGGAGACTGAGGTGCTGAAGAACTGTTACAGAGAGCAGAGGTTGGAGACTGTGGTGCAGATGGATCTTACAGAGAGCAGAGATAGGAGACTGGGGTGCAGAAGGACTGTTAGAGAAAGCAGAGTTTGGAGACTTGGGTGCAAAATTACTGTTGCAGAGAGCAGAGGTTGAAGCTGAGGTGCAGAAGGACTGTTGCAGAGAGCAGAGGTTGGAGATGAGGTTCATAATGACTGTTACAGAGAGCAGAGTTAGGAGACTGGGGTGCAGGAGGACTGATATAGAAAGCAGAGTTTGGAGACTGCGGTGCAGAAGGACCGTTACAGAGAGCAGAGGTTGGAGACTGTGGTACAGAAGGATTTTTATAGAGAGCAGAGGTTGCACATTGGGGTGCAGAAGGACTATTGCAGACAACAGAGGTTGGAGACTGAGGTGTAGAAAGACCGTTGCAGAGAGCAGAGGTTGGAGACTGATGAGCAGAAGCATTGTTACAGAGAGCAGAGTTTGGAGACTGGGGTACAGAAGGACTGTTTCAAAGAGCAGAGTTTGGAAACTGGGTGCAGAAGGATCTTACAGAGAGCAGAGGTTGGAGACCGGGGTGAAGAAGAACTATTGCAGAGTGCAGACGTTGGAGACTGGGGTGTAGAAGGATCGTTGCAGAGAGAATAGGTTGGATACTGTGGTGTTGAAGGCCTGTTCCATAGAGCTGAGTTTGTAGACTGGGGTGCATGAGGCCGATTACAGAGAGCACAGTTTGGAGACTGGGGAGAAGGTGGACTGTTACAGAGAGCAGAGTTTGGATACTGGGTTGCAGAAGGATCTTATATAGAGCTGAGTTTGGAGACTGAGGTGAATTAGGAGTGTTACAGAGAGCAGCGGTTGGAGACTAGGGTGCAGAATGATACTTGCAGAGAGCAGAGTTTTTAGACTGAGGTGCAGAAGGACTGTTGAGAGTGCAGACGTTAAAGACTGGTTGGCAGAAGGACGGTTGCAGTGAGGATATGTTGGAGGCTGGAGTGCAGAAGGACTCTTACAGAGAGCAGAGGTTGGAGACAGGGGTGAAGAAGTATCTATCAGAGAGCAGAGGTTGGAGACTGAGGTGCAGAAGGACAGTTAAAGAGAGTAGAGTTTCAAACTGGGTTGCAGAAGGATCTTACAAAGAGCCAAGGTTGTAGACACGGGTGCAGAAGGATTGTTACAGAGAACAGAGGTTGGAGATTGTGGTCCAGAAGGACTCTTGAAGAGAGCAGACGTTTGAGACTGGGGTCCAGAAAGATCGTTGCAGAAAGCAGAGTTGGAGACTGGGGCTAGAAGGACTGTTGCAGAGAGCAAATGTTGGAGACTGGGGCACAGACGAACTGTTACAGAAAGCAGAGGTTGGAGAGTAGGGTTCAGAAAGACTGTTGCAGAGAGCAGAGGTTGGAGACTGGGGTGCAGAAGGACTGTTACAGAGAGCAGAGGTTGGAGACTAGGGTTCAGATGAATCTTACAGAGAGCAGATTTTGGAGACTGTGGTGCAAGAGGACTGTTGCAGAGAGCAGAGGTGGGAGATTGAGGTGCAGAAGGACTGCTACAGGGAGCAGAGGTTGGAGACTGGGGTGCAGAAGGACTGTTGCAGAGAGCAGAGTTTAGCGACTGTGGTGCAAAAGGACTGTTGCAGAGAGCAGAGGTTTGAGACTAATGTGGAGAAGAATCGTTGCAGAGAGAAGAATTTGGAGACTTGGGTGCAGAAGGTCTGTTACAACGTGCAGTGGTTGAAGACTGCGTTGATGAAGGATCTTACAGAGAGCAGAGATTGTAGACTGAGGTGCAGGGGAGCAGTGTTTGGAGACTGGGTTGCAGAAGGATTGTGCAGAGAGCCGAATTTTCAGACTGAGGTGCAGAGGGACTGTTACAGAGAGCATAGGTTGGAGACAGAGGTGTAGAAGGACTGTTACAGAGAGCAGAGTTTGGAGACTCAGGTGCAGAAGGACTGTTACAGGAAGCAGATATTGGAAATTCGTGTGCAGAAAGACCGTTAAGGAGATCAGAGTTTGGAGACTGCGGTATAAGACTGTTACGGAGAGCAGACGTTGGAGACTGGGGTGCAGAAGGAGTCTTACATAGAGCACAGGTTGAGACTGAGGTGCAGAAGGATAGATACAGAGAACACAGGTTGGAGACGGGGGTCCAGAAGAATCGTTGCAAAGAGCTGAGTTTTGAGACTGGGGTGCAAAAAGACTGTTGCAGAGAGCAGACGTTGGAGACTGGGGTGCAGAAGGACTGTGGCAGAGAGCAGATTTTAGAGACTGGGGTGCAAAAGGACTGTTACACAGAGCAGAGGTTGGAGACTGAGCTGCAGAAGGACTGTTACAGAGAGCAGTGTTTAGAGACTGGGGTGCAGAAAGACTGTTACTAAGAGCAGAGTTTGGAGACTGGTGTTCAGATGGACCTTACAGAGAAAAGAGTTTTGTGACTGGAGTGCAAAAGGACTGTTCCAGAGAGCAGATTCTGGAGACTGGGGTGGAGAAGAATCATTGCAGAGAGAAGAGGTTGGAGACTGGGTGGCAGAAGTCATGTTACAGAGAGCAGAGTTTGGAGACTGTTTTGCAGAAGGACTGTTACAGAGTGCAGAGTTTAAAGACTGGGTTGCAGAAGGATCTTACAAAGAGCAGAGTTGGGAGAATGTGGTGCAGAATGACTGTTACAGAGAGCAGAAGTAGGAGACTGTGGTGCAGAAGGGTCGTTGCAGTTAGCATACTTTTCAGAGTGAGGTGCAAAAGGACAGTTGCAGCGAGCAGATATTGGAGACTGGGTTGTAGAAGGACTGTTGCAGAGAGCAGAGGTTGGAGACTGTGGTAAAGAAGGATCTTTGCAGAGAGCAGAGGTTGGAGACCGGAGGGCAGAAGCACTGTTACAGAGAGCAGAGTTTCAAACTGGGTTGCAAAAGGATTTTACAAAGAGCAGAGGTTGCAGAAAGGGGTGCAGAAGGATTGTTACAGAGAGCAGAGGTTGGAGACTGTGGTTCAGAAGGACTCTTGCAAAGAGCAGACGTTGGAGACTGGGGTCCAGAAAAATTGTTGCAGAAAGCAGAGTTAGAGACTGGGGGGTAGAAAGACTGTTGCAGAGAGCAGATGTTGGAGACTGGGGTGCAGTCGGACTGTTACAGAGAGCAGAGGTTGGAGACTGGGGTGCAGAAGGACTGATACAGAAAGAAGAGATTGGAGTCTGCGGTGTAGAAAGACCGTTACAGAGAGCAGATGTTGGAGACTACAGTGCAGAAGGACTGTTGCAGAGAGCAGAGATTGGAGACTGAGGTGCAGAATTTCTTTTACATAGAGAAGAGGTTGGAGATTGAGGTGCAGAAGGATCGTTGCAAGGAGCAGAGCTTGGATACATGGGTGCAGAATGATCTTACAGAGAGCAGATGTTGGAGACTAAGGTGCAGAAGTACTGTTGTAGAGATCAGAGGTTGGAGACTGGGGTGCAGTAGGATCATTTCAGATAGCAGTGGTTGGAGACAGGGGTGCAAAAATATCGTTGCAGAAAGAAGAGTTTGGAGACTGGCATGCAGAAGGCCTGTTACAAAGAGGAGAGAGTGGAGAGTGGGGTGCAGAAGGACTGTTATAGCGAGCAGTGTTAGGAGACTGGGTTGGTGAAGGATCTTACAAAGAGCAGAGTTTGGTTACTGAGGTGTAGGTGGACTGTTACAGAGAGCACTGGTTGGAGACTGGGTGTAGATGGATTATGCAGAAAGCAGAGGCTTCAGACTGAGGTACAGAAGGACTGTTACAGACAGTAGAGGTTTGAGACTGAGGTGAAGAAGGACTGTTACAGAGTGCTGAGTTTAAAGATTAGGTTGCAGAAGGATCTGAAAAGAGCAGAGTTTGGAGACATAGGTGCAGAAGGACTGTTAAAGAGAGCAGAGGTAGGAGACTGGAGTGCAGAAATGTCGTTGCAGAGAAAAGAGTTTTCAGACTGTGGTGCAGAAGAAGTGTTGCAGAGAGCAGATGTTGGAGACTGGGTTGCAGAAGGATTGTTAAAGATAGAAGAGGTTGGAGACTGGAGTGCATAAGGATCTTACAGAGAGCAGAGGTTGGAGACAAGGATGCAGAAAGACTTTTGCCGAGAGCAGAGGTTTGAGATTGTTGTGGAAAAGAATCATTGCAGAGAGAAGAGGTTGGATACTGGGTTTCAGAAGGCCTTTTACAGAAAGCAGAGGTTTTAGAATGAGTTGCAGAATTTCTTTTACAAAGAGCAGAGGTTGGAAACTGTTGTGCAGAAAGACTGTTACAGAGAGCAGAGTTTGGAGACTGGGATGCAGAAGGGTCTTACAGAGAGCAGAGGTAGGAGACTGAGGTGCAGAAGGATCGTTGCAGGGAGCAGAGTTTTCAGACTGAGTTGCAGAAGGACTGTTGCAGAGAGCAAATGTTGGAGACTGGTGTTCAGAAGGACTGTTACAGAGAGCAGAGTTTGGAGACTGGGATGCAGAAGGGTCTTACAGAGAGCAGAGGTAGGAGACTGAGGTGCAGAAGGATCGTTGCAGGGAGCAGAGTTTTCAGACTGAGTTGCAGAAGGACTGTTGCAGAGAGCAAATGTTGGAGACTGGTGTTCAGAAGGACTGTTACAGAGAGCAGAGTTTGGAGACTGGTGTGAACAAGGATCAGTGCAGAGAGCAGAGTTTGGAGACTGGTATGCAGAAGAACTGTTACAGAGAGCAGAGTTTAGAGACTGGGTTGGAGAAGGATCCTACAGAGAGCAGAGGTTGGGGAATGAGGTGCAGAAGAACTGTTAGAGAGAGTACAGATTTAGAGACTGAGGTGCAGGAGAAACGTTACAGAGGACAGAGTTTTGAGACTGAGGTGAAGAAGGATTGTTTCAGAGAGCAGAATTTGGAGACTGGGGTGCAGTAGGATCATTGCAGAGAGCAGAGGTTGAAAACTGGCGTGCAGAAGGCCCACTATATAGAGCAGAGTTATGAGACTGGCGTGCAGAAGGCCTGTTACAGAGAGGAGAGGTTGGAGACAGGGATGCAGAAGGACTTTTACAGGGAGCAGAGTTTGGAGACTGGTTTTCTGAAGGAACTTACCGAAAGCAGAGTTTGGAGATTGAGGTGCACGTGGATTGTTACAGAGAGCAGTGGTTGGAGACTGGGGTGCAGAAGAATCGTGGATAGAAGAGGTTTCAAACTGAGGTGCAGAAGTACTGTTACAGAGAGCAGAGGTTGGAGACTGAGGTGTAGAAAGACTGTTATAGAGAGCAGAGTTTAGACACTGAGGAGCAAAAGGACTGTTACAGAAAGCAGAGGTTGGAAATTGGGGTGCAGAAGGACCGTTACAGAGAGCAGAGGTTGGAGACTGCGGTATAGTAGGACTGTTACAGATAGCAGAGTTTGGAGACTGGGGTGCAGAAGGAGTGTTATAGAAATCACAGGTTGAATACTGAGGTGCAGAAGGATAGATACGGAGAGCAGTGGTTGGAGAATGGGGTTCAGAATGACTGATTCAAAAAGCAGAGTTTGGAGACGGGGTTGCAGAAGGACTGTTACAGAGAACAGAGTTTGGAGACTGCAGTACATAAAGACTGTTACAAAGAGCAGATGTTGGAGACTGGGGAGCAGAAGGAGTGTTACAGAGGACAGACGTTGGAGACTGGGGTGCCGCAGGACCCTCGCAGAAAGCAGAGGGTTTAGACTGCAGTGGAGAAGGAATGTTAGAGAGAGCAGATTTTGGAAACTGGAGAGCAGAAAGAACTTAAAGAGAGCAGATTTTGAAGACTTTGGTGCAGAAGTACTGTTGAAGAGAACAGACGTTGGAGACTGGGGTCCAGAAGGATCCTTGCAGAGAGCAGAGTTTGGAGACTGGGGTGTATTAGGCCTGTTGCAGAGAGCAGATGTTGGAAACTGGGGTGCAGAAGGACTGTTGCAGAGAGAAGAGGTTGGAGACTGGGGAGCAGAAGTACTGTTGCCGAAAGCAGAGGTTGGAAACTGAGGTGCAAAAAGACTCGTAGAGAGAGTAGATGTTGGAGACTGGGGTGCAGAAGGACTGATGCAGAAAGCAGAGATTGGATTATGGGGTGCAGAAAAACCGTTACAGAGCAAAGTTTAGAGACTGCAATACAGAAAAACTCTTGAAGAGAGCAGAGTTTGGAGACTGGGGTGCAGAAGGACTGTTGCAGAGAGCAGAGGTTGGAGACTGGAGTTCAGATGAATCTTACAGAAAGCAGAGTTTGGAGACTTGGGTGCAATCGGACTGCTGTAGAGAGCAGATGTAGGAGACTTGGGTAAAGAAGAATCGTTGCAGAGAGAAGAGGTTAGAGACTGGAGTGCAGAAGGCCTTTTACAGAGAGCAGAGTTTGGAGACTGGGGTGCAGAAGGACTGTTGCGGAGAGAAGAGGTTGGAGACTGGAGTGCAGAAGGACTGTTGTAGAAAGCAGTGGTTGGAGACTGAGGTGCAGAAGGACTGTTACATAGAGCCGACGTTGGAGACTTGGGTGCAGAAGGACTCGTAGAGAGAGCAGATGTTGGAGACTGGGGTGCAGAAGGACTGGTGCTGAAAGCAGAGATTGGATTATGGGGTGCAGAAAAACCGTTACAGAGAGCAGAGGTTAGAGACTGCAGTACAGAAGGACTGTTGCAGAAAGCAGAGTTTGGAGACTGGGGTGCAGAAGGACTGTTTCAGAGAGTAGATGTTGGAGACTGAGGTGCAGAAGTCCTTTTACATAGAGTAGAAGTTGGAGACTGGGGTGAAGAAGGATAGTTACAAGGAGCAGAGCTTGAAGACAGGGGTGCAGAAGGATCTTACAGAGAGAAGACATTGGAGACTGAGGTGCAGAAGGAGTGTTGCAGAGAGCAGAGGTTGGAGACTGGTGTGCAGAAGGATCCTTGCAGAGAGCAGAGGTTGGAGGATGGGGTGCCGAAGGCCTTCTACAGAGAGCAGAGTATGGAGACTGGCGAGGAGAATGCCTGTTACAGAGAGGAGAGGTTGGATCGTGGGGTGCAGAAGGACTGTTATAAAGAGCAGAGTTTAGAGCCTGGGTTGCTGAAGGATCTTACAGAGAGCCGAAGTTGGAGACTGAGGTGCAGAAAGACAGTTACTGAGAACACAGTTTGGAGACTGGGGTGCAGAAGAAATGTTGCAGTGAGCAGAGATTGGAGACTGCGGTACAGAAGTACTGTTACAAAGAGCAGAGGGTGGAGACTGGGGTGCCGAAGGAATGACACCTAGAGCAGAGTTTCAAAATTGGGGTGCAGAAAGATGTTACAGAGATCAGAGCCTGGAGACTGGGCTGAGAAGGACTGTCGCAGAGAACAGACATTGCAGACTGGGGTGCAGAAGTATCGTTGCAGAGAGCAGAGGTTGGAGACTGAGGTGCAGAAGGATCGCTACAGAGAGAAGAGGTTGGAGACTGGGTTGCAGAAGGATTGTAATAGAGAGCTGATGTTGGTAACTAGGGTGCCGAAGGACTGTTTCAGAGAGCAGAGTTTGGAGACTGGGGTGCAGAAGAACTGTTTCGGAGAGCAGAGGTTGGAGACTGGGTTGCAAAAAGACTGTTACAGAGAGCAGAGGTTGGAAACAGCGGTGCAGAAGGATCTTACAGAGAGCAGAATTTGGAGACTGAGTTGCAGAAGGACTGCTAACGAGAGCAGAGGTTGGAGACTGAGGTGTAGATGGACTGTTACAGAGAGCAGAGGTAGGAGACTGGGGTGCAGAAGGTTCATTCCAGATAGCAGAGTTTTCAGACTGAGGTACAAAAGGACTGTTGCAGAGACCATATGTTGGAGACTGGGGTGCAGAAGGACTGTTGCAGAGAGCAGAGGTTGGATACTGGGGTGTAGAAGGACTGTTACAGAAAGCAGAGTTTAGAGATTCAGGTGCAAAAGGACTGTTACAGGAAGCAGAGTTTGGAAATTGGAATGCAGAAGGACCCTTAAAGAGAGCAAAGGTTGAAGACTTCGGTCTATTACTTTTACCAATAGCAGAGGTTGGAGACTGGGGTGCAGAAGGACTGTTACAGAGAGCACAAGTTGGAGACTGAGGTGCAGAAGGACTGTTACAGACAGCAGAGTTTGGAGACTGCGGTACAGAAGGACTGTTACACAGAGCAGATCTCAGAGACTGGGGAGCAGAAGGACTGTTGCAGAGGACAGAAGTTGGAGACTGGGGTGGAGAAGGAATGTTACAGAGAGCACAGTTTAGAAACTGGAGTGCAGAAGGATCTTACAAAGAGCAGAGGTTGGAGACTGTGGTGCAGAAGGACTGTTGCTGAGAGCAGAAGTTGGAGACTGGGGTCCAGAAGGATCGTTGCAGAGAGCAGATTTTAGAGACTGAGGTGCAGATTGACTGTTACAGAGAGCAGAATTTCGAAACTGAGGTGCAGAAGGATAGTTACAGAGAGCAGAGTTTGGAGACTGGTGTGAAGAAGGACTGTTACAGAGAGAAGAGGTTGGAGACTGGGGTTCAGATGGATCTTACGGAGAGCAGAGTTTAGAGACTGGGGTGCAAAAGGACTGTTGCAGAGAGCAGATGATGAAGACTGGGATGGAAAAGAATCGTTGCAGAGAGAATAGGTTGGAGACTGGAGTGCATAAGAAACTTACAGAGAGCAGAGGTTGGTGACTAGGGTGCAGGACTGTTGCCGAGAGCAGAGGTTGGAGACTGGGGTGGAGAAAAATCATTACAGAGAGAAGAGGTTGGAGACTGGGGTTCTGAAGGCCTGTTACAGAGAGCAGAGGTTCGAGACTGGGTTGTAAAATTCCTGTTACAGAGACGAGAGGTTTTTAACTATTCTGCAGAAGGACTGTTACAGAGAGCAGAGTTTGGAGACTGGGTTTCAGAAGGGTCTTACAGAGAGCAGAGGTAGGAGACTGAGTTCCAGAAGGATCGTTGAAGAGAGCAGAATTTTTAGAATGAGTTGCTGAAGGACTGTTGCAGAGAGCAGATGTTGGAGACTGGTGTGCAGAAGGATTGTAGCAGAGAGCAGATGTTGGAGACTATGGTGAAGAAGGATGGGTGCAGAGAGAAGAGGTTGGAGACTGGTGTGTAGAAGGACTGTTACAGAGAGCAGAGTTTGGAGACTGGGTTGTAGAAGGATCCTACAGAGAGCAGAGGTTGAAGAATCAGGTGCAGAAAGACTGTTACAGAGAGTAGATGTTGGAGAATGAGGTGCAGATGTAACGTTGCAGAGTACAAAGTTTGGATACAGAGGGGCAGAAGGATAGTTACAGAGAATAGAGGTTGGAGACTGGGGTGCATAAGGACTGTTATAGAGAGCAGAGGTGGGAGACTGGGTTGCAGAAAGACTGACACAGAAAGCAGAGATTGGAGTCTGGCGTGCAGAAAGACCGTTAAGAGAGCAGAGGTTTGATTCTGCAGTACAGGATTACTGTTACAGAGAGCAAAGTTTGGAGACTGGGGTGCAGAAGAACTGTTGCGTAGAGCAGAGGTTGGAGACTGGGGTGAAGAAGGACTGTTACAGAGAGCAGAGATTGGAGACAGCGGTGCAGAAGGATATTACAGAGAGCAGAATTTGAGTTAGGTGCAAAAGGACTGTTGTAGAGATCAGAGGTTGGAGACTGGGGTGCAGTAGGATCATTGCAGAGAGCATAGGTTAAAGACTGGGGTGCATAAGGATCGTTGCAGATAGCAGAGGTTGGAGACATGCGTGCAGAAAGCCTGCTAAATAGAGCAGATTTGGACACTGGCGTGCAGAAGGCCTGATAGAGAGATGAGAGGTTGGAGACTTCGGTGCAGAAGGACTGGTACAGAGAGCAGATTTTGAAGAAAGGGTTGCTGAAGGATCTTACAGAGAGCAGAGGTTGGAGACTAAGGTGCAGGGGGACTGTTACAGAGAGCAGTGGTTGGAGACTGGGGTGCAGAAAGATCGTGGAGAGAAGAGGTTTCAGACTGAGGTGCGGAAGTACTGTTACAGAGAGCAGAGGTTGGAGATTGAGGTGTAGAAGGACTGTTACGGAAAGCAGATTTTGGAGACTGAGGTGCAGAAGGACTGTTACAGAAAACAGAGGTTTGAAATTGGGGTGCAGAAGGACCGTTACAGAGAGCAGAGGTTGGAGACTGGGGTTCAGATGGATCTTACAAAGAGAAGATGTCGGAGACTTAGGTGCAGAAGGATTTTAACAGACAGCAGAGGTAGGAGCCTGAGGTGCATTAGGTTCGTTTCAGAGAGCAGAGTTTCCTGAATGTGGTACAGAAGGACTGTTACAGAGAGCAAATATTGGAGACTGGGGAGCAGAAGGACTGTTGCAGAGGACAGAGTTTGGAGACTGGGGTGCAGAAGAACTGTTGCAGAGAGCAGAGGTTGGTGACTAAAGTGCAGAAGGACTTTTGCAAGAGCAGAATTTGAAGACTGGGGTGCAGAAAGACTGTTTCAGAGAGCAGAGGTTGGAGATGAAGGAGCAGAAGGACACTTAGAGCAGAAGTTAGAGACTGGGCTACAGAAGGACTGATACAGAAAGCAGAGACTCTAGTATGGGGTGCAGAAAGAACGTTACGGAGAGTAGAGTTTGGAGAATGCAGTACAGAAGGATTGTTGCAGAGAGCAGAATTTAGAGCCAGGGGTGCAGAAGGTCTGTTGCAGAGAGAAGAGTTTTGAGTCTGAGGTGCAGAAGTCTTGTTACATAGAACAGAAGTTGGAGACTGGGGTGCAGAAGGATCTTACAAAGAGCAGAAATTAGAGACTGAGGTGTAGAAGGACTGTTGCAAAGATAAGAGGTTGGAGACTGGGGTGCAGTAGGATCATTGCAGAGAGGAGAGGTTGGAGATTGGGATGCAGAAGGATCATTGCAGAGAGCAGAGTTTGGAGACTGGGGTGCAGAAGGCCTGCTACAAAGAGCAGAGTATGGAGACTGGCATGCAGAAGGCCTGTTACAGAGAAGAGAGGTTGGATACTAGGGTGCAGAAAAACTGTTATAGAGACCAGAGTTTGGAGACTAGGTTGCTGAAGAATCTTACAGAGAGCAGAGGTTAGAGACTGATGTGCAGGTTTACTTTTACAGAGAGCAGTGGTTGGAGACTGGGTGAAGAAGGATCATGCATAGAGCAGAGGTTCAGACTAAGGTGCAGAAAGACTTTTACAGGGAGCAGAGGTTGGAGACTGAGGTGTAGAAGGACTGTTACAGAGAGCAGAGTTTGGAGACTGAGGTGTAGAAGGACTGTTACAGGAAGCAGAGGTTGGAAATTGGCGTGCAGAAGGACCGTTAAAGAGAGCAGAGTTTAAAGACTGCGGTTTAGAACTGTTACCGAGAGCAGAGGTTGGAAACTGGGATGCAGAAGGACTCATACAGAGAGCACAAGTTGGAGACTGAGGTGCAGAAGTATGGATACAGAGAACAGAGGTTGGAGACTGGGGTTCAGACAGGCTGATACAGAAAGCAGAGTTTTGGAGACAGGGGTGTATAAGAACCGAAACAGAGAGTAGAGGTTGGACACTGCGGTACAGAAGGACTGTTACAGAGATAAGATCTCGGAGACTGGAAAGCCAAAAGACTGTTGCAGAGAGTATAGGTTGGAGAATGAGGTTCAGAAAGACTGTTACAGAAAGCAGAGTTTAGAGAATGGGGTGCAGAAGGACTGTTACAGAGAGCAGAGTTTTGAGATTTGGGTGCAGAAGGACTGTTACAGAGAGCAGAGGTTGGAGAATGGGGTTCAGATGGATCTTACAGAGAGCAGAGTTTGGAAACTGGAATGCAAAAGGACTGTTGAAGAGAGTAGATGTTAAAGACTTGGGTGGAGTAGAATTGTTGCAGAGAGATGAAGTTGGATACTGGGGTGCATAAGGCCTGTTACACAGAGGAGAGTTTGGAGACTGCGTTGCAGAAGTTCTGTTACAGAGAGCAGAGGTAGGAGATTGGGGTGCAGAAGGGTCGTTGAAGAGAGCAGAGTTTTCAGACTGAGGTGCAGAAGGACAGTTGCAGAACGCAGATGTTGGTAACTAGGGTTTAGAAGGACTGTTGTAGAAATCAGAGGGTGGAGACTGGGGTACAGAAGGACTGTTTGCAAAGAGCAGAGTTTAGAGACTGAGGTGCCGAAATCCTGTTACAGAGAGCAGAGTTTGGAAACCTGGGTTCACAAGGACAGTTTCAGAGAGCAGAGGTTAAATACAGTGGTGCAGAGGGATTTTACAGAGAGCAGAATTTGGAGACTGAGTTGCAGAAGGACTGTTGCAGAGATCAGAGGTTGGAGACTGAGGTGCAGAAGGACTCTTACAGAGAGCAGAGGTTGGAAACTGGGGTACAGAAAGACTGATACAGAAAGCAGCGATTGGAATCTGGGGTGCAGAAAGATCATTACAGAAAGCAGAGTTTGGATACTGCAGTACCAGAGGACTGTTACAGAGAGCTGTGGTTGAATACTGGTGTGCAGAAGTACTGTAGTAGAGAGCAGATGTTGGTAACCTGGGTGCAGAAGGACTGTTGCAGAGAGCGGAGTTTGGAGACTGGGGTGCAGAAGGACTGTTAAAGAGAGCAGAGGTTGGAGTCAGGGTTGCAGAAGGATCGTATAGAGAGCAGAATCTGGAGACTGAGGTGCAGAAGGACTGTTGCAGAGATTAGAGGTTGGAGACTGGTGTGCAGTAGAATCATTGCAGAGAGCAAGGGTTGGAGACTGGGGTGCAGAACGACAGTTGCAGAGAGTAGAGGATGGAGAGTGGGGTGCAGAAAGCCTGATATAGAGAGCAGAGTTTCGAGACTTGAGTGCAGAAGGCCTGTTACAGAGAGGAGAGGTTTGAGACTGAGGTGCAGAAAAACTGTTACAGAGAGCAGAGTTTGGAGACTTGTTTGCTGAAGGAACTTACAGAGAGCAGATGTAGGAGGCTGAGGTGCAAGTGGACTGTTACAGAGAGCAGTGGTTGGAGACTGGGGTGCAGAAGAATCGTGGAGAGCAGAGGTTTCAGACTGAGGTGCAGAAGTACTGTTAAAGAGAGCAGATGTTGGAGACTGAGGTGTAGCAGGACTGTTATAGAGAGCCGAGTTTAGAGACTGACGTGCAGATGGACTGTTACAGAAAGCAGAGGTTGGAAACTGGTGTGCAGAAGGACCGTTACAGAGAGCAGAGTTTGGAGACTGGGGTGCAGAAGGACTATTACACAAAGCACAGGTTGAAGACTGAGGTGCAGAAGGTAGATACAAAGAGCAGAGGTTGGAGACTGGGGTTCAGAAGGACTGATTCAAAAAGCAGAGGTTGGACACTGGGTTGCAGATGGACCATTAGAGATAGCAGATTTTGGAAACTGCGGTACTTAAGGTCTGTGACAGAGAGCAGATCTTGGAGACTGGAGAGCAGAATGACTGTTGAACAGGAGAGAGGTTGAGACTGGGGTGAAGAAGAAATTTTACAGAGAGCAGAGTTTGAAAACTGGAGTGCAGAAAGATCTTATAGAGAACAGAGTTTGGAGACTGTATTGCAGAAGGATGTTGCAGAGAGCAGACGTTGGAGACTGGGGTCCAGAAGGTTCGTTGCAGATCGCAGAGTTTGGAGACTGGGGTGCAGAAGGACTGTTGTAGAGAGCAGATGTTGGATACTGGGGTAGAGAAGGACTCTTGCAGAGAGCAGATATTTGAGACTGGGGTGCAGAAGGATTAATACAGAGAGCAGGGTTTGGAGACTGAGGTGCGGAAAGACTGTTACAGGGAGCAGCGTTTGGAGACTGGGGTGCAGAAGGACTGTTACAGAGAGCAGGGGTTAAAGACTGCCGTTCAGATGAATGTTACAGAGAGCAGAGTTTGCAGTCAGGGGTGCTAAAGGACAGTTGCGGAGAGCAGATGTTGGAGACTTGGGTGGAGAAGAATCGTTGCAGAGAGAAGAGGTTGGAGACGGGTGCAGAAGGCCTATTACAGAGAGCAGAGGTTGGAGACTGAGGTGCAGAAGGACTGTTTCAGAGATGAGAGGTTGGAGACCTGGGTTTAGTAGGATTATTGCAGAGAGCAGAAGTTGGAGACAGGCGTGCAGAATGATCGTTGCAGAGAGCAGAGTTTGGAGACTTTCATGCAGAAGGCCTGTTACAGAGAGGAGAGGTTGGAGACTGGGGTGCAGGAGGACTGTTATAGAGAGCAGTGTTTGGAGACTGGATTGCTGAAGGATTTTACAGAGAGCAGAGGTTGGAGACTGAGATGCAGGTGGACTGTTACAGAGAGCAGTGGTTGGAGACTGCGGTGCAGAAGAATCATGGAGAGCAGAGGTTTCAGACTGAGGTACAGGTGGACTTTTACAGAGAGCAGTGATTGGAGACTGGGGTGTAGAAGGGATGTTACAGAAAGCAGAGTTTGGAGACTCAGGTGCAGAAAAACTGTTACAGGAAGCAGAGTTTGGAAATTAAGGTGCAACAGGACCTTTACAGAGAGCAAAGTTTGGAGACAGCGGTACAGGACTGTTACCTAGAGCAGAGGTTGGAGACAGGGGTGCAGAAGGACTCTTACATAGAGCATAGGTTTGAGACTGAGGTGCAAAGGATAGATACAGAGAACAGATTTTAGGGACTGGGGTTCAGGCAGACTGATACAGAAAGCAGAGGTTAGAGACTGGGGTGCAAAAGGACCTTTACAAAGAGCAGAGGTTGGAGACTGCGAAACAGAAGGACTGTTACAGAGAACAGATCTCCGAGACTGGGGAGCAGAAGGACTGTTGCAGATTGCAGAGTTTGGAGACTGGGGTGCAGAAGGAGTGTTGCAGAGAGAAGATGTTGAAGGCTGGGGTGCAGAAGGAATGTTGCAGAGAGCAGATTTTAGAGACTGGGGTGCAGAAGGACTGTTACAGAGAGCAGAGGTTTGAGACTGAGGTGCAGAAGGACTGTTACAGAGAGCAGAGTTTGGAGACTTGGGTGTAGAAGGACTGTTACAGAGAGCATAGGTTGGAGACTGGGGTTCAGATGGATCTTACAGAGAGCAGAGTTTGGAGACTGGGGTTTAAAACGACTGTTGCAGACAGCAGATGTTGGACACTGGGTTGGAGAAGAATCATTTCAGAGAGAAGAGGTTGGAGACTGGGGTGCAGAAAGCCTGTTACAGAGAGCAGACTTTTGAGACTGGGTTGAAGAAGTCCTGTTACAGAGAGCAGAAGTTGGAGACTGATGTGCAGAAGAACAGGTACAATGTGCAGAATTTGAAGACTGGGTTGCAGAAGGATCTTACCGAGAGCAGAGTTAATATACTGAGGTGCAGAAGGACTGTTGCAGAGAGCAGATGTTGGTAACTAGTGTGCAGAAGGACTGTTGTAGAGAGCAGAGGTTTTAGAGTAGGGTGGAAAAGGACTGTTGAAGAGAGCAGAGGTTTGAGACTGAGGTGCGGAAGTCCTGTTACAGAGAGCAGAGGTTGGAGACTCGGGTGCAGAAGGACTGTTATAGAGAGTATAGGTTAGATACAGGGGTGCAGAAACATCTTACTAAGAGCACAATTTGGAGACTGAGGTGCATATGGACTGTTGCAGAGATCAGAGGTTGGAGACTGGGGTGCAGAAGGATCCTTGCAGAGAGCACATTATGGAAACTGGAGTGCAGAAGGCCTGCTACAGAGAGCAGAGTTGGGAGACTGGCGTCCAGAAGGCCTGTTACAGAGAGGAGAGGTTGGAGACTGTGGTTCAGAATGACTGTTATAGAGAGAAGAGTTTGGAGACTGGGTTGCTGAAGGATCTTACGGAGAGAAGAGGTTGGAGACTGAGGTGCAGGTGGAATGTTACAGAGACCAGTGATTGGAGACTGAGGTGCAGAAGGACCAAGCAGAGAGGAGAGGTGTCAGACTGAGGTGCAGAAAGACTGTTACAGAGAGCAGAGGTTGGAGACTTAGGTGTAGAAGTACTGTTAGAAAGAGCAGAGTTTGGAGACTGAGGTGCAGAAGGACTGTTACAGAAAGCAGAGGTTGGAAGTTGGGGTGCAGAAGGACCGTTACCAAGAAGAGAGTTTTGAGACTGCGATATAGAAAAACTGTTACAGAGAGCAGAGGTTAAAGACTGGGGTTTAGAAGGAATGTTACAGAGAGCACAGGTTGGAGACTGAGGTGCAGAAGGATAAATACAGAGAGCAGAGTTTTGAGACTGGTGTTCAGAAGGACTGTTATAGAAAACAGTGTTTGGAGACTGGGGTGCAGAATGATCGTGCAGAGAGCAGAGGTGTCAGACTGAGGTGCAGAAGGACTGTTACACAGAGCAGAGGTTGGAGACTGAGGTGTAGAAGGACTGTTACAGCGAGCAGAGTTTGGAGACTGAGGTGCAGAAGGACTGTTACAGAAAGAAGTGGTTGGAAATTGGCATTCAGAAGGACCGTAACAGAGACCAGAGTTTGGAGACTGTGGTATAGAAAAACTGTAACAGAGAGTAGAGGTTGGAGACTGAGGTGCAGAATAATAGATACAGAGAGCAGAGGTTTGAGACTGGGTTTTAGATGGATCCTGCAGAGAGCGGAGGTTGGAGAGTGAAGTGCAGAAGGACTGTTACAGAGAGTAGAGGTTGGAGACTGAGGTGAAGAAGAACTGTTGCGGAGAGCAGAGTTTGTAGACTTGGCGTGCAGAAGTCTTGTTACATAGAGCAGGGTTTGGAGACTGAGGTGCAGAAGGACTGTTACAGAAAGAAGTGGTTGGAAATTGGCGTGCAGAAAGACCGTAACAGAGACCAGAGTTTGGAGACTGTGGTATACAAAAACTGTAACAGAGAGCAGAGGTTGGAGACTGAGCTGCAGAATAATAGATACAGAGAGCAGAGGTATGAGACTGGGTTTAGACGGATTCTACATAGAGCGGAGGTTGGAGAGTGAAATGCAAAAGGACTGTTACAGAGAGTAGAGGTTGGAGACTGAGGTGCAGAAGGACCGTTGCAGAGAGCAGATGTTGGAGACTGAGTTACAGAAGGACTCTTAGAGAGAGCAGAAGTTGGAGACTGGGGTGCAAAAGGACTGTTGCAGAGAGCAGAGGTTCGAGACTGAGGTGCAAAATTTTGTTACATAGAGCAGAGGTTGGACACTGGGGTTCAGAAGGATCATTGCAATTAGCAGAACTTGGGAACAGGGGTGCAGATGGATCTTACAGAGAGCAGAAGTTGGAGACAGAGTTGCAAAAGGACTGTTGAATAGAACAGAGGTTGGAGACTGGGGTGCAGTAGGATCATTGCAGAGAGCAGATGTTGGAGACTGGGGTGCAGAAGGATCGTTGTAGAGAACAGAGGTTGAAGACTGGGGTGCAGAAGGCCTCCTAAAGAGAGAAAGTTTTGAGACTGGCGTCCAGAAGGTCTGTTACAGAGAGGAGAGATGGAGACTGAGGTGCAGAAGGACTGTTATAGAGAGCAGAGTTTCGAGACTGAGTTCCTGAAGGATCTTACAGAGAGCAGAGGTTGGAGACTGAGGTGCAGGTGGACTGTTACAGAGAGCAGTGCCTGAATACTGGGGTGCAGAAGGATCGTGCAGAGAGCAAAGGTGACAGACAGAGGTGCAGATGGACTATTACAAAAAGCAGAGGTTGGAGACTGCGGTGCAGAAGAATAAATACAGAGAGCAGAGTTTTGAGACTGCGTTTTAAAAGGATTTTACAGAGAGCAGAGGTTAGAGAGTGAAGTGCAGAAGGATTGTTACAGAGAGTAGAGTTTGGAGACTGAGGTGCAGTAGGACCGTTGCAGAGAACAGAGTTTGGAGACTCAGGTGCAGAAGTATTCTTATAGAGAGAAGAGTTTGGAGACTGGGGTGCAGAGGGACTGTTGCAGAGAGCAGGTGTTGGAGACTGGGGTGCAGAAGAATTGTTGCAGAGAGCAGAGGATGGAGACTGGGCTGCAAAAGGAATGTTGCAGAGAGCAGAGGTTGGAGACTGTTGTGCAGAAGGACTCTTAGAGAGAGCAGGAGTTGGAGAATGCGGTGCAGAAGGACTGTTGCAGAGAGAAGAGGTTAAAGACTGAGGTGCAAAATCCTGTTACATAAAGCAGATGTTTGACACTGCGGTGCAGAATGATCGTTGAAATAAACAGAGCTTGGAGACAGGGGTGCAGAAGGATCTTACAAAGTGCAGAAGTTGGAGACTGAGTTGCAGAAGGACTGTTGCAGAGATCAGAGGTTGGAGACTGGGGTGTAGTAGGATCATTGCAGAGAGCAGAAGTTAGAGACTGGGGTTTAGAAGGATGGTTGCAGAGAGCAGAGTTTGGAGACTGGGGTGCAGAAGGCCAGCTACATAGAGTAGAGTTTTGAGACTGGTGTGCAGAAGGCCTGTAACAGAGAGAAGAGGTTGGAGACTGGGGTGCAGAAGGATTGTTATAGAGAGCAGAGTTTGGAGACTTAGTTTCTGAAGAATAATACAGAGAGCAGAGGTTGGAGATTGAGGTGAAGGTGGACTGTTACAGAGAGCAGTGGTTGGAGACTGGGGTGCAGAAGGATCGTGCAGAGAGCAGAGGTGTCATACTGAGGTGCAGATGGACTGTTACAGAGAGCAGAGGGTGGAGACTGAGGTGTAGAAGGACTGTTACTGAGAGCAGAGTTTGGAGACTGAGGTGCAGAAGGACTGTTACAGAAAGAAGTGGTTGGAAATTAAGGTGCAAAACGACCATAAGAAAGAGCAGAGTTTGGAGACTGTGGTATAGAAAAACAGTAAAAGAGAGCAGAGTTTGGATACTGGAGTGCAGAAAGATCTTACAGAGAGCAACGGTTGCATACTTTGGTGCAGAAGGACTGTTGACGAGATCAGAGGTTGGAGACTGGGGTGGAGAAGGACTTTTGCAGAGAGCAGAGGTTGGAGACTGGGGTGCAGAAGGACTGTTGCAGAGAGCAGAGTTTGTAGACTGTAGTGCAGAAAAACTGTTGCGGAGAGCAGAGTTTGGAGACTTGGCCTACAGAAGTCTTGTTACATAGAGCAGAGTTTGGAGACGGAGGGGCATAAAGATTGTTACAGAGAGCAGAGATTGGAGACTGGGGTGCAGAAGGACTGTTGCAGAGAGCAGAGTTTGGAGACTGGGGTGCAGAAGGACTCTTGCAGAGAGCAGAGGTTGGATACTGAGGTGCAGAAAGACTCTTAGAGAGAGCAGAATTTGGAGACTAGGGTGCAGAAAGACTGATACAGAAAGCAGAGTTTGGAGTCTGTGCTGCAGAAAGACCTTTACAGAGAGCAGAGTTTGAAGACTGCAGTATAGAAAGACTGTTGCATACAGAAAAGGTTGGAGACTGAGGTGCAGAAGGATAGATACAGAGAACAGAGGTTGGAGACTGGGGTTCAGATAGACTGATACAGAAAGCAGAGTTTGGAGACCTGGGTGTAGAAGGACTGTTACAGAGAGCAGAGTTTGGAAACTGGAGTGCAGATAGATCTTACAGAGAGCAGAGTTTGGAGACTGTTGTGCAGAAGGACTGTTACATAGAGCAGATTTTAAAGCCTGGTTTGCAGAAGAATCTTACAGAGAGCAGAGTTGGGAAACTGAGGTGCTGCAGGACTGTTACAGAGAGCAGAGGGTGGAGACTGGGGTTCAGAAGGGTCGTTTCAAAGAGCAGGTTTTTGAGACTGAGGTGCAGAATAACTATTTTAGAAAGAAAATTTTGGAGACTGGGGCACAGAAGGACTGTTGCAGAGAGCAGATTTTGGTAACTCGGTTGCAGAAGGACTGTTGTAGTAAGCAGAGGTTGCAGACTGGGGTGCAGAAGGACTGTTACAGAGAGCAGAGGTTGGAGACTTGGATGCAGAAGGAGTGTTACAGAGAGCAGTGGTTGGATACAGGGGTGCAGAAGGATCTTACAGAGAGCAGAATTTGGAGACTGAGGTGCAGAAGGACAGTTTCAGAGATCAGAGGTTTGAGACTGAGGAGCAGTATGATCATTGAAGAGAGCAGAGGTTTGAGACTGGGGTGCAGAAGTCCTGCTACAAAGAGAAGAGTTTGGAGACTGGCGTGCAGAAGGCCTGTTACAGAGTGGAAAGGTTGGAGACTGGAGTGCAGAAGGACAGTTATAGAGAGCAGAGTATAGAGACTGGGTTGCTGAAGGATCTTACAGAGAGCAGAGTTTGCAGACTGAGGTGCAGGTGGTCTGTTACAGAGAGCAGTGTTTGGAGACTGGGGTGCAGAAGGATCGTGAAATGAGCAGAGTTGTTAGACTGAGGTTCAGTAAGACTGTTACAGAGAGCAGAGGTTGGAGACTGAGGTGTAGTAGCACTGTTATAGAGAGCAGAGTTTGGAGACTGAGTTGCAGAAGGACTGTTACAGAAAGCAGAGGTTGGAAATTGGGGTGCAGAAAGACCGTTACAGAGACCAGGCTTTGGAGACTGCGGTATAGAAAAACTGTTACAGAGAGCAGAGGTTGGAGACTGGGGTGCAGAAGGAATGCTACAGAGAGCACAGGTTGTAGACTGAAGTGCAGAAGGATAGATACAGAGAGCAGAGGTTTGAGACTGAGGTTCAAAAAAACTGATCCAGAAAGCAGAGTTTGGAGACTGGGGTGCAGAAAGACTGTTATGGAGAGCAAAAGTTGGAGACTGGGGAGCACAAGGACTGTTGCAGAGAACAGAGATTGGAGACTGGAGTGCCGCAGGACACTTGCAGAAGGAAGAGGTTAAAGACTGGGGTGAAGAAGGAATGTTACAGAGAGCAGAGTTTGGAAACTGGAGTGCAAAAGGATCTTACAGAGAGCAGAGTTTGGATGCTGTGGTGCAGAAGGTTTGTTACAGAGAGCAGACGTTGGAGACTGGGGTCCAGAAGTATCGTTGCAGAGAGCAGAGTTTGAAGACTGGGGTGCAGAAGGACTGTTGCAGAGAGTAGAGGTTGGACATGAGGTGCAAAATGACTGTTGCAGAGAGCAGAGGTTAGAATCTGATGTGCAGAAAGACTCTTACAGAGAGTAGAGTTTGGAGACTGGGGTGCAGAAAGACTGTTACAGAGAGAAGAGGTTGAAGACTGTGGTGCAGAAGGACTGTTGCAGAGATCAGAGGTTAAAGACTGTGGTGCAGTTGGTTTATTGCAGAGAGAAGAGATTGGAGACTGGGGCGCAGAAGGTTCCATGAAGAGAGCAGATTTTGAAGACTGGGGTGCAGAAGGCCTGCTACAGAGAGCAGAGTTTGGAGACTGAGGTGCAGAATCACTGTTACAGAAACTAGAGGTTGGAAATTGGGGTGCAGAAGAAACATTACAGAGACCAGAGTTTGGAGACTGCGGTATAGAAAAACTGCTACAGAGCACAGAGGTTAGAAACTGGGGTGCAGAAGGACTGTTGCAGAGAGCAGATGTTGGAGACTGGGGTCTAGAATGATCGTTGCAGAGAGCAGAGTTTGGAGACTGGGGTGCAGAAGGACTGTTACAGAGAGCAGAGGCTGGAAACTACGGTGTAGAAGAACTGTTGCAGAGAGCAGCTGTTGGAGACTGGAGTGCAGATGGACTGTTGCAGAGAGCAGAGGTTGAAGACTGAGGTGCAGAAGGAATGTTACAAAGAGCAGAGTTTAAAGACTGGGGTGCAGAAGGACAGTTACAGAAAGCATAGGTTGGATACTAGGGTTCAGATGGATCTTACAGAGTGCAGAGGTTGAAGACTGGGGTGCAAATGGACTGTTGCAGTGAGCAGAGGTTGAAGACTGGATAGCAGAAGGACTGTTACAGAGAGCAGAGTTTGGAGACTGATGTGCAGAAAGATCATTGCAGAGAGCACAGCTTGCATACTGAGGTGCAGTAGACTGTTGAAGAGAGCAGAGGTTGTAGACTGAGGTGCAGAAAGAATGTTCCAGAGAGTAGAGGTTGTAGATTTGGGTTCAAAAGGCCTGTTACAGAGAACAGTGGTTGGAGTCTAGGGTGCAGAAGGACTGTTACAGAGAGCAGAGTTAGGAGACAGGGTTGCAGAAGGATTTTAAAGAGAGCAGAGTTTGGAGACTGACGTGCAGCAGGACTGTTACAGAGAGCAGAGTTTGGAGACTGGGGTGCAGAAGGATCATTGTAGATCACAGAGTTTTCACACTGAGGTGCAGAAGGACTGTTGCAGAGAGTAGTTTTTGGAGACATGGGTGCAGAAGGACTGTTACAGAGAACAGAGGTTGGAGACTGGGGTGCAGAAGGCCTGTTATAGAGAGAAGAGTTTAGAGAAAGGGTGCAGAAAGACTGTTACAGAGGGAAGAGTTCGGAGACTGTGTTACAAAAAGATCTTACACAGAGCAGAGGTTGGAGACTGAGGTGCAGAAGGACTGTTACAGATTGTAGAAGTTGGAGACTGAGGTGCAGAAGGATTGTTACAGAGAGCAGATGTTGGAGACTGGGGTGCAGAAGGACTGTTGCAGATAGCAGATGTGGGAGACTGGGGTGCAGAAGAACTGTTGGAAAGAGCAGAAGTTGGAGACTGTGTAGGAGAAGGAATGTTACAGAGAGCAGAGTTTGGAGACTGAGATGCAGAAGTACTTATACACAGAGCAGAGGTTGGAGCTGGGGTGCAAAAGGACCCCTATAGAGAGCAGAGTTTGGAGACTGCAGTACAGAAGGACCGTTACAAAGAGCATACGTTGGAGAGTAGGGTACAGAAGGACTGTTGCAGAGAGCAGATTTTGGAGACTTTGATTTAGAAGGACTGTTGCGAAGAACAGAGGCTAGAGATTGAGGTGTAGAAGGACTTTTGCAGAGAGCAGAGCTTGAAGATTGAGGTGCGGAAAGACTGTTACAGAGAGAAAAGGTTGGAGACTATTGTTCAGAAGAATCATTGTTGTGAGCAGAGTTTGGACACTGAGGTGCAAAAGGACTGTTACCGAGAGCCGAGGTTGGAGACTCGGGTGCAGAAGAACTGTTACGGAGAGCAGAGTGTTTAGACAAGGTTGCTCAAGGATCTTACAGAGAACAGAGGTTGTAGACCATGGTGCAGCAGGACTTTTACAGAGAGCAGAGGTTGGAGACTAGGGGGCAGAAAGATCGTTGCAGAGAACAGAGTTTTCAGAATGAGGTGCAGAAGGACTATTGCAGAGAGCACATGTTGGAGACTGGGGTGCAGAAGGACTATTGCAGAAACCAGAGGTTGGAGACTGGGGTGCAGAAGGATCGTTGTAGAGAGCAGAGGTTAGAGACTGGGGTGCAGAAGGAATGTTATAGAGAAAAGAGGTCGGAGACTGGGGTGTAGAAGGCCTGTTACAGAGAGCAGAGTTTGGAGAAGGGGTGCAGAAGTACTTTTACAGAGAGTAGAGTTTGGAGAATGAGGTACAGAAGGATCGTTATAGAGAGCGGAGGTTGGAAACTGCGTTGCACAGGGACTGCTGCAGAGAGCAGAGGCTGGACATGAGGTGTAGAAGAACTGTTGTGGAGAGAACAGGTTTGAGATTTGTGTGCAGAAGCACTGTTGCATAGAGTAAAGGTTGGAGACTGCCTTTCAGTAGGACTGTTACAGAGGCAGAGTTTGGAGTCTTTGGTGCAGAAGGACTGTTGTGGAGAGCAGATTTTGGAGACTGGCTTGAAGAAGGACTGTTGCAGAGAGAAGAGGCTGGAAACTAGGGTGTAGAAGGACTGTTGGAGAGAGCAGAGTTTGGTGATTGGGGTGCAGATGGACTGATACAGAAAGCAGAGTTTGGAGACTCAGGTGTAGAAGGACTGATGCAGACAGCAGAGGATGGAGAATGGAGTGCAAAATGCCTGTTACACAGAGCAGAGGTTGGAGACTGGAGTGCAGATGGACTGTTACAAACAGCAGAGTTTGGAGACAGGGTTGCAGAAGGATCTTACAGAGAGAAGATTTTGGAGACTGTCGTACAGCAGGACTGTTATAGAGAGAAGAGGTTGAAGACTGGTGTGCAGAATGATCGTTGCAGAGAACAGAGTTTCCAGACTGAGGTGCAGAAGGACTGTTGCAGAGAGCAGATATTGGAGACTGAGTTGCAGAAGGACTGTTGCAGAGAGCCGAGGATGGAGACTGGCGTGCGGAAGGATCGTTGTAGCGAGCAGAGGTTTGAGACCCGCGTGCAGAGGGACTGTTACAGAGAACAGAGGTTGGAGAAGGTGTGCAGAAGGACTGTTCCAGAGGGCAGAGTTTGGAGACTGATGTGCAGAAGGACTGTTACAGAGAGGTTGGAGACTGGGGTGTAGAAGGACTGATACAGAAAGCAGAGGTCGAACACTGGGGAGCGGAAGAAGCGTTACAGAGAGCAGATTTTGGAGACTGCACTACAGGAGGACTGTTACATAGAGCAGAGGTTGAAGACTGGTGTGGAGAAGGACTGTTTCAGAGTGCAGACCTTGGAGTCTGGGGTGCATTAGAACTGTTGCAGAGAGCATAATTTGGAGACTGGGGTGTAGAAGAACTGTTGCAGAGAGCAGAGTTTGGAAACAGAGGTGCAGTAGGAATGTTACAGAGAGAAGAGGTTGGAAACTGTAGTGCAGAAGGAATGATACAGAAAGGAGAGGTTGGAGACTGGGGTGCAGAAGGATTGTTGCAGACAGCAGAGTTTGAGGATTGCAGTACAGAAGGACTGTTACAGAGAGCAGAAGTTGGAGACTGGGGAGCAGAAGCACTGTTACAGAGAGCAGAGGTTGGAGACTGGTGAGCAGAAGGACTGTTACAGAGAACAGAGGTTGGATTCTGGGGAGCAGAAGGAATGTTACACAGAGCAGATTTGGAAACTGGGGTGCGAAAGGATCTTACAGAGAGTAGAGGTTGAAGGCTCGGGTGCATAAGCACTGTTACAGAGAGCGAATTTTGGAGACTGAGGTGCAGAAGAACTGTTACAGAAAGCAGATTTGGGAAACTGGTGTGCACAAGGATCGTTGAAGAGAGCAGAATTTTTACACTGAGCTAGAGGTAGACTTTTGCTGACTGCCGATGTTGAAGACTGGGGTGCAGAAGGACTTTTGCAGAGAGCACATGTTGGAGACTGGGGTGCAGAAGGATTGTTACAGAGAGCAGAGGTTTGAGACTGGGGTCCAGAAGGATTGTTACAGAGAACAGAGTTTGGAGACTGGGGTGCAGAAGGACCATTACAGGTAGCAGAGTTTGGAGTCTGCGGAACAGAAGGCCTGTTAAAGAGAGCAGAGGTTGGAGACTGGGGTGCAGAAGAACTTCTACAGAGAGCAGAGTTTTTAGACAAGGTTGGAAAAGGATCTTACAAAGAGCAGAAGTTGTAGACCGAGGTGCAGCAGGACTGTTACAGAGAGCAGAGTTAGGAGACTGTGTTGCAGAAGGACCATTGTAGAGATCAGAGTTTGGTAACTTAGGTGAAGAAGGATTGTTACAGAGAACAGAAGTTAAAGCCTGGGGTGCAGAAGGACTGTTGCAGAGAGCAGAGTTTGGAGACTGGGGTTTACAAGCAGTGTGGCAGAGAGCAGAGTTGGGAGACTGGGGTGCAGAAGGACTGTTGCAGAGAGCAGAAGTTGGAGACTGAGGTGCAAAAGGACTGTTATTGAGAGTAGAGGTGGGAGATTTGGGTGCAAAAGGCCTGTTACAGATAGCAGAGTTTGGAGACTGGGGTGCAGAAGGATCGCTGTAGAGAGCAAAATTTTAAGACTGGAGTGCAGAAGGATTGTTATAAAGAACAGAGGTTGGAGACCTGGGTGCAGAAGGCCTGTTACGGACAGAAGAGTTATGGTAAGGTGTTCAGAAGTACATTTATAGAGAGTAGTTTTTGGAGACTGAGGTGCAGAAGGACTGTTGCAGAGAGCAGAGTTTGAAGACTGAGGTGCAGAAAAATTGTTACAGAGAGCAGATGTTGGAGACAGGTTGCAGAGGGACTGTTGCAGAGAGCACAGGCTGGACACTGGGGTGTATAAGGACTGTAGCCGAGAGCACAGGTTCACATTGGGGTTCAGAAGGACTGTTGCAGAGAGCAGAGGTTGGAGACTGGGTTACATTAGGACTGTTACAGAGGCAGAGGTTGGAGATTTGGTGCAGAAGGACTGTTGCAGAGAGCATATGTTGGAAATTGTGGTGCAGATGGAGTGATACAGTAAGCAGAGTTTGGAGACTGGGGTTCGAACGGACTGTTGCAGAGAACAGAGTTTGTAGACTGAGGTGAAGAAGCACTATTACAGGGAGCAGAGGTTGGAGAATGGGGTGCAAAAGGCCTTTTACAGAGAGCAGAGGTTGGAAACTGAAGTGCAGAAGGACTGTCATAGAGAGCAGAGTTTTGAGACTGTGGTGTAGAAGGATCCTTGCAGAGAACAAAGTTTTCAGACTGAGGTGCAAAAGGTCTGTTGCAGAGAGCACAGTTTGGAGACTGAGGTGGAGAAGGAGTGTTACAGAGAGCAGAGTTTGGAGACTGTGGTTCAGAAGGATCATTGCAGAGAGCAGAGGTTGGAGACTGAGGTGCAGAAGGATTTTACAGAAAACAGATTTTGGACACTGATGTGCAGAAGGACTGTTACAGAGAGCAGAGCTTAAAGTATGGGGTGCAGAAGGACTGTTGAAGAGAGCAGAGTTTGCAGACTGGGGTGCAGAAAGATTGTTACAGAGAGCAGAAGTTGAAGACTGAGGTGCAGAAGGATCGCTACAGAGAGCAGAGTTTGGAGACCAGGGTGCAGTAGGATAGTTACAGAAAGCATAGGTTGGAGACTGGGGTGCAAATGATCCTTGCAGAGAGCAGAGGTTGGAGACTGGGGAGCAGAAGGTCCGTTGCAGAGTGATGAGGTTGAAGACTGAGGTGCAGAAGGACTGTTACAGAGAGCAGAGTTTGGAGACTGGGTTGCAGAAGACCTGTTACAGAGAGCAGATTTTGGAGACTTGGGTGCAGAAGGATTGTTACAGATAGCACAGTTTGGAGACTGGGGTATAGTAGGACTGATGTAGAGAGCAGAGGTTACAGATTGAGGCTTAGAAGGACTGTTACAGAGAAGAGAGTTTGGAGTCTGAGGTGCAAAAGAACTTTTATAGAAAGCAGAAGTTGGCAATTGGGGTGCAGATGGACCGTTACAAAGAGAAGAAGTTGGAGACTGTGATACAAAAAGACTTTTCCAGTGAGCAGAGTTTGAAGACTGGGTAGAAGAAGGATCGTTGCAGAGAGCAGATGTTGGAGACTGGGGTGCAGAAGGACTGTTACAGAGAACAGAGGTTGGAGATTGAGTTGCAGAAGGACAGTAACGGAGAGGTCAGGTTGGAGACTGGGGTGCAGAAGATATGTTGCAGAGAGCAGAGTTTGGAGACTTGGGTGCATAAGGACTGATGCAAAGAGCAGAGTTTGGAGACTGTGGTGCAGAAGGACTGCTACAGAGAGCAGAGGTTGGATACTGGGGTGCAGAAGGATTGTTGCAGAGAGCAGAGTTTGGTTCCTGGGGTGTAAAACGACTGCTGCAAGAAACAGAGGTTGGAGACTGAGGTGCAAAAGGACTAATACAGAGAGCAGAGGTTGGAGACTGGGGTGCAGAAGAACTGATATACAAAGCAGAAGTTGGAGACTGGGGTTCAGAAGGACCGGTACAGGGAACAGAGTTTGGAGACTGCAGTAGAGAAGAACTTTTACAGAGAGCAAAGTTTGGAGACTGGGGTGCAGAAGGACTGTTGAAGAGAACAGAGGGTGGAGACTGGGGTGCAGAAAAACCGTTGCAGAGAGAAAAGGTTGGAGACTGAGGTGCAGAAGGATTGTTACAGAGAGCAGAGGTTGGAGACTGGGGTCCCGAAGGACTGTTGCAGAGAGCAGCATTTGGAGAATGCGTTGCAGAAGGATCTTACAGAGAACAGAGTTTGGAGATGGAGGTGCAGAAGGACTTTTACAGAGAGTAGAGTGTGGAGACTGGGGTGCAGAGGGAGTGTTACAGAAAGCAGAGTTTGGATATTGGGATGCAGAAGAACTGTTACTGAGAGCAGAGGTTGGAGAATGAGGTGCAGAAGGACTGTTGCAGAGAGCAGAGTTTTTAGACTGGGGTGCAGAAGGACTGTTAAAGAGAGCAGAGGTTGTAAACTGAGGTGCAGAAGGACTTTTACAGAGAGCAGAATTCTGAGATGAGGTGCAGAAGGATCGTTACATAGAGCAGAGGTTGGAGACTGTGTTGCAGAAGGACTGATAAATAGATCAGAGGTTGGAGACTGGGGTGCAGGAGGATCGTTGCAGAGATCAGATGTTGGAAACTAAGGTGAAGAAGGATCCTTACACAGAGCAGATTTTGGTTACTGGGGAGTAAAAGGACTGCTGCAGAGAGCAGAGGTTGGAGACTGAGTTGCAAAAGGACTGATAAAGAGAGCAGATATTGGAGACTGGGGTGCAGAAGTACTGTAGCAGATAGAAGAGTTTGGAGACTGGGGTGCAGAAGAACCGTTGCAGAGAGCAGAGGTTGGAGACTGAGGTGCAGAAGGATTGTTACAGAGAGCAGCAGTTGGAGTCTGGGTTAAATAAGGCGTGTTACAGAGAGCAGAGTTTGGAGACTGAGGTGCAGAAGGACTGTTAAAGATAGCACAATTTCGTGACTGGGTTGCAGAAGGATCTTAAAGAGAGCATTTGCAGACTGAGGTTCAGAAGGACTGTTACAGAGAGCAAAGTTTGGAAACTTGGGTGCAGAAGAATTTTTGCAGAGAGCTGAGTTTTCAGACTGAGGTGCAGAAGGACTTTTTAAGAGAGCAGATGTTGGATCCTGAGGTGCAAAAGGACTGTTACAGAGAGTAGAGTTTGGAGACTGGGGTGCAGAAGGATCATTGCAGGGAGCACAGGTTAGAGACTGGGGTGCAGAAGGCCTGTTACAGAGAGCAGAGTTTGAAGACTGGAGTGCTGAAGCCTTGTTACAGAGAGCAGTGTTTGGAGACTGGGGTGCAGAAGACTGTTACAGAGAGCAGCAGGGGTTGGAGACTGTTGTGCAGAAGGACTGTTGCAGGGAGAAGAGGTTGGAGACTGGGATGCAGAAGGCCTTTTACATAGAGCAGACTTTGGAGACTGAGTTGCAGAAGACCCGTTACGAAGAACAGATGTTGGAGACTGGGGTGCATAAGGATTGTTACAGATAGCACAGTTTGGAGACTGGGGTTTAGAAGGATTTATGCAGATAGCAGAGATTTCAGACTGAGGCTTAGAAGGTCTGTTACAGAGAGCAGAGATTGGAGTCTGAGGTGCAGAAGAACTGTTTCAGAAAGCTGAGGTTGGCAATTAGGGTTCAGAAGGGCCGTTATAGAGAGTATAGGTTAGAGACTGCGGTACAGAAGAACTGTTACAGAGAGCAGAGTTTGGAGACTGGGGTGCAGAAGGACTCTTACAGAGAGCAGAGTTTGAAGACTGGGGTGCAGAAGTATCGTTACGAGAGCAGAGGTTGGAGACTGAGGTGCAGAAGGATCTTACAGAGAGCAGAGGTTGGATACTGGGGTGCAGAAGGAAAGTTACAGAGAGCATAGGTTGGACACTGGGGTGCAGAAGAAATGTTGCAGAGAGCATAGATTTGAGACTGGGGTGCAGAAGGACTGTTATAGAGAGCAGAGGTTGGATTCTGGGTTGCAGAACGACTGATACACAAAGCAGAGTTTGAGGACTGGGGTGCGGAAGGACCGTTACAAAGAGCAGAGTTTGAAGACTGAGGTATAGAAGGACTGTTACAGAGAGCAGAGGTTGGAGACTGGGGTGAAGAAGGACTGTTGCAGAGAACAGAGGTTGGATACTGGGGTGCAGATGAACCTTTGCAGAGAGCAGAGTTATGAGACTGAGGTGCAGAAGGTTTGTTACAGAGAGCAGAGGATGGATACTGGGGTGCAGAAGGACTGTTACAGAGAGCAGAGTTTTGAGACTGGGGTGCAGAAGGATGTTACAGAGAGCCGAGTTTGGAGACTGAGGTGTAGAAGGCCTGTTGCAGAGAGCAGAGGTTTGAGACTGAAGTGCAGAATGATCGTTTCAGAGAGAAGAGGTTGGAGACTGTGGTGAAGAAGGCCTGTTATACAGAGCAGAGGTTGAAGACTGGGGTGCTGAAGGCCTGTTACAGAGAGCAGAGGTTGGAGACTGGTGTTCAGAAGGGCTGTTACAGATAGCACAGTTTGTAGACTGGTGTGTTGAAGGATATTATAGAGAGCAGAGTTTAGAGGCTGAGGTGCAGAAGGACTGTTACAGAGATCAGAGTTTGGAGACTTGGTTGCAGAATGATTGTTGCAGAGAGCAGAGTTTTCAGACTTAGGTGCAGAAGGACTGTTGCAGAGAGCAGATTTTCAAGAGTGGGGTGCAGAATGACTCGTTCAGAGAGCAGATCTTGGAGACTGGTGTGCAGAAGGATTATTTCAGGGAGCAGAGGTTGGAGACTGGGGTGCAGAAGGCCTGTTACAGATATCACAGTTTGGAGACTGGTGTGCGGAAGGATATTATAGACAGCAGAGTTCAGAGACTGAGGTTCAGAAGGACTGTTACAGAGAGCAGAGGTTTGAGACTGGGTTGCAGAATGATTGTTGCAGAGAGCAGAGTTTTCAGACTTAGGTGCAGAAGGACTTTTGCAGAGAGCAGATGTTCTAGAGTGGGGTGCAGAAGGACTGTTACAGAGGCAAAACTTGGGGAATGGGGTGCAGAAGTTTTCTTGCAGGGAGCAGAGGTTGGAGACTAGGGTGCAGAATGATTGTTGCAGAGCAGAGTTTTCAGACTGAGGTGCAGAAGGACTCTTGCAGAGAGCTGATGTTCGAGACTGGGGTGCAGAAAGAGTGTTTTAGAGAGCAGAACCTGAAGACTGGGATGGAGAAGGATTGCTGCACGGAGCAGAGGTTGTAGAGTGGCGTGCAGAAGTACTGTTATAGAGAGCAGAGGTTTTTGACTGGGCTGCAGAAGACCTGGTACAGAGAGCAGAGCTTTGACACTGTGGTGCAGAATGATTGCTGATAGCTGGTGAGCCTCCTTCTGGACACCTTCTTTTCCGCACAGTCTATCAGGCCCTCTCTCCTCACCCTGCACTCTTTTGGCTTTATGAGCAGCTGTGATTTCCACAGTCACTCTAAGCCATGACTCCCAGGCCTATCTCCTGGGAACCTGTCCCGCTGCCTCCTGGAATCTCCTTGGGGAGACCCCGCAGGTACCCAGACTCAAGGCCCAACCTCCTTTCCTCCTTTCCTCTCCCCAGACACGCTCCTTATCATTTTTTTTTATGTTTTAATGAGTGATCCCACTACCACTTAGCTACCCCACAGACCAGGTGCCCTCTTGTGTCCTCGTCACCAGGATTTTAAAGTGCTCCACCCAGGGCTCCTCTTCAGAGCTTTTCCCCAAGCTTCAAATGTCACATCTTCAGTTACAAGATTTTTTTTTTTAATCTTGTTTTGGCACCCGATTACTCTCCCAGACCACATGAAGGTGTTCTAACCAAAGCACACGGACTTTAGGTACTATTATGGCTTAGAAATAAGGTATCCCCCCACAAAAAGTTTATGGTCAGCCACAGTAGCAGTGTTCAGAGGTGAAAAAATTAGACTGTGAGACTTGTGACGTATCTGTGGATCCATCCATTTTGTGAGTTAATTATCTGAAAGGCCCACTGTACTGAGAGAAGTGTGGGGAGGTGGAGTGTGGCCGGGGACCTGCCCTGGGGAATCACATCTTGTCCCCTGCGAACTGTCTTCTCCTGTCCCCTCCCCCACCCCAACCTTCTGGCTGCCATGAGCTAGCAATGCTTCTCCCCTTGTTCCCTTCCACCTCGGTGTCCCACCTCATCTTAGGCCGGCAGCAATGGGTCAGCTGGCCCCAGACTCAACTTCCAAGCAGGAGGCCAAAGTGCATCAACCCCTCTGGGTTGTTCCGGTAAGGCCTGTGGTAACTATGGCAACCGTGGACTGACCCAGTGAGTAGGTGTTATGAGTGGATTGGACCCACAACCGTTTCCTGAATCCACAGATTCTGTCATTTTCAGAGCTCAAGCCATTTCCTTCTGGATGGTCTGTTTCCAGCCTGCCCTCACCTAGAATGCAGTCTACTAGTGATTATTGAGATTCTCCAGCCTTCCTGGTCCTGCCCATTTGCACACCACAGCTAGCTCCTAGGCAGCCAGACCCATGGACCTCCTGCTGCCCACAGAGAAGAGAAGAGAGATTTACTGAGGACCCTGTTAGAAGTCCACTCTTATTTTTTTTTTAAAGACCACACTCAGAGGGCATGTTTCAGGCAGTCCTTCACATGCATCTTTGAGATATCAGACTCACAATGATTTTTGTGATTCTCTCCCAGGCTCCAATAACCACCGCTCTACTCCCTACTTCTCTGAGATCAACTTTTAGCTCCCCAAAAGTAGTGAAAAACTGCTATTTCTCTTTATGTGTCTGGCTTATTTCACTTAATATAATGTCTCCCATGAAGTAGTTTTAAATAGAAACTGCACAACAAATTCTTTTATGTCAGAATTAAATTTTATTCTGAAGAGATAATTCTAAATCGTCACATATGTATATGTAGGAAAATGTTCATTAAAATATTTATAGGACTGGAGATGATCTGAATGTTTAGCCAAAAGGGAGAAATTAAGTTTATTTAAGAGAGATGTAAGTTTATTGATCATCTCAATAGATGCAGAAAAAGCATTTAACAAATATAGCACCCCTACCTGTCAAAACAGTAGAAACACTAGGGACAGAAGGAACATTGTAAAAGCATTGTAAACGCTATCTATGCTAAACCCAAGGCAGCATCATTCTAAGTGGAGAAAGGTTGAAAGCATTCACTCTAAAAACTCGAAGAAGACAGGGTTCCCCCTCTTTCACCACTTCTATTCAACTTCATCCTTGAAATTGCCAGAGCCATTGGACAAATGAAAGAAATTAAAGGTATACAAATAGGTCAAGAAGAATTCAAATCTCACTCTTTGCTGATAGGATCATGTCAACTTCTTAAAATTTTTATTAGAGCATAATAGTTATACATAGAAGTTGAGTTGATTTGGAAAAGATCCTACGTGCATGGAATCTGATTTACTCTATTGAGTTTCCATCCCCCATCTCCCTCCCCTTCCCGCCCCCATTCTCCTTTCTCTACTGATCTTTCTTTGGGTCATTTATCTGTTAATTTCTGACTGGTGCTTTCTACATATACATACAGGTGCAGTCCCGTGTGGTAGACTTCCATGTGTACATAACATGATCTGCGTAAAGACTTTTCACTTTTCCTCCTTTCCCAAACCTCTCGGCCCTCTCATTTTCCTTCTACTCCACTGATCTTCCCTGTATACTTAAGATAGCCAGTCCAACCCCACTTCATCAACTTCTTTCCTATATTTTTCTCTGGCCCTGATAATTTCAGCATTGTACAGGAATAGTTAACTTCTGCGTTTCTGAACACAGAGATCAAGATTGATGTAAAATGAGAAAAACTCTACATTGGATAACACTGAAGGCAACACTGACTGCTTCTGCAGATGATGACTCCGCTTTGTAAATTTTTTTTCTTTACATTTGCAATGAAAATGAACTTCTCCAAAAATCCTATGTTTACATAAAAGGACTACAGAAGACAGAGATTACTGAGACAGTGAGAAATGACTTCACACCATGATGAGGTCGAATGGCTTTCTGTTGGCTTCTAGCAATTCTCTGGTTACTCCCACCCACCATCACCCCTGCAAATGTGTGCGGCTCCATGGGTCTTATTCCCTGAGACCAGTCCCATAGGTTATTAGTCTCCAGCCTGCTTTTCATTCGATATTATTTGCCATGTTGCTGCAGATTAACAAGCCTGTTTGGGGTGCTCTCAGTCCATTCTCATCGTGGTCTCTTTTTCTCTGTTTTGTAGCTATGACAACATTGGAAATGAGCAATCAATCATTTGTCACTGAATTCATTTTTTTGGGATTTTCCAACCACTCCAACCTACAGGGCTGGTTCTTCCTGCTCTTTCTGGTCATTTACCTGACCACTCTCCTGGGGAACATACTCATAATAGAGGCCATCAGGGTCAGTCCTGCTCTCCACAATCCAATGTACTTTTTCCTCAGCAATTTGAGTTTCTAGGACGTCTGCTACACATCCACCACCCTCCCAGTACTACGGGTGAACTTCTTCTGGGAGAAGAAGGCCATTTCTTATTAGAGCTGCCTTTTCCAGATCTTCTTCTTGGTGACAAGTGCTGGCACAGAAGGCGTCTTACTGGCTGTGTGCCCAGTATGACTGCTGTGTGGAAACGTGCCGTCCTCCTCAGTACCCAGTCATCATGAGTGTGAAGGTTTGTGTTAGCCTGGTGACTGGGTCCTGGCTGTGTGGGCTGGTGAATTTGGTCACACACACGATGCTGGCCATCACACTCACTCTGGGTGGGCCCCACCAGATCAGCCACTTTCTCTGTGACATCCCATTGCTCCTGAAGCTCTCCTGCTTAGACACCTCTGTCAACAAGTCTGCGCTCCACGTGGTCAGTGCCACCATGGGCCTGAGCCCCTGCCTCTTCACTGCAGGCTCCTATGCATTCATCATGGCGGCTATCCTGGAAATTTCCTCTGCCCAGGGCAGGAGGAAGGCCTTCTCCACCTGTGCGTCCTCCCCTCACTGTCGTGGTGGTCTTCTATGGAAAAGCCAACTTCCACTATGACAGGCCCAGAGAAGGCTGGACATGGACACCCTGGTATCTGTGCTCTTCTGTGTGGTGACCCCTATGTTGAAGCCCATCATTCACAGCCTGAGAAGCAACGAGGTCCAGAGAGCCCTGAGGAAGCTGGCTGGGAGACAGAATCTATAGTGAGATTAGAACTAGATGATGGTTTCATTCTAGGAAATGTCTTAGTTGTAGAAATATTTGAACTCTTCAGCAGCAATTAGAAGAGCACTCTCTCCATACACAGTGTCTCATGACCACTGTGGTGACCCTCCAACCAGGGGAAGCACACTGTGCAGAGTATGTGACACATTGTGACCTCACCTGGGTTCTCTAAACCACAGGTATTTCAGAATATTTTTATTACTTTTCTCTCCAAAAAAAGCTTATACCCAAGCAGTCAATCACCTTTCCCCTAATATTGCAGTTCTAGCCAACACTAGTTAATGTGAAGTGCTATGTACAATGTGACTTTGACTTTCATTTTCTTAATTGATCTTGATTCTAAGTTTTAAATAAACACCATTTCTGTGTTTCTCCTTCACATGTGGAAAGACCCATGTATACACTCGAGTTTCTGTGGATATTTTTAATGAAGTAATACCATATACCCCTTTTGGATCTGACTCCTTTCACTTAGGATGTTTGCAATTTTCAGTTATATTGTAGCTTGTATTAGAATTTTAGTTTATTCCTCCTTATTGTGACTGATTTCCATCTTATGAAAATTCCACATTTCTTTGTTCATTTCCAACTGCATAGTAATTTTTACTTTGTGTCTGTGTGGGTGTCGTACTGCAGATTGAACCCGGAGCCTCCTGCACACTAAACAATGTTCTACCACTAAGCCAAAGCCCAACCCTTTTAAAAATTTTGTTTTGAGACAGGGTCTTGCAAATTTGCCCAGGTTGTCCCTGAATTTGTGATCCTCCTGCCTCAGCTTCTTGAGTAGCTAGATTAAAGACCTGCTTGGTCATTTTACACTTTTTGACTAATATGAATAAGATTCGTATATATAATATGAACATTATATATAATATGAATATTATATGAACATTCATGTACAAATCATTGGTGGACAACTTTTTTATTTATCTTGAGTTTGTAAGTAGGAGTGGAAGAGGTGGATCGTTAACTCCATATTTAACTTTCTGAAGAAGTTCCAGATCATTTTCAGACCAGTGGAACCAGCTTACCTTATTATTAACAGTGATGAATAAAGCTTCTGATTTCATCTCTCCCTTAACAACACATCATTATCATTCCTTTTATTGTGACGACCCTGGAATGTGTGAAGTGCTTCATCAAATGTGCTTTAGCTTTGCATTACCCTGATGGCTAATCATTCTAAGATCTTTTAGGAGTACTGTTAATGTGTCTCTCCTAAGCATGAGGAAAACCCCATTGTATTATGGGAAATTTTAAGTTTTAGAGACTTACCTCTTCATCTAATATTTTATTTTTATTTATTTATTTATTTTTATTTTTTTTTATTTTTAAAGAGAGAGTGAGAGAGGGGAGAGAGAGAGAGAGAGAGAGAGAGAGAGAGAGAGAGAGAGAGAATTTTTAATATTTATTCTTTAGTTCTTGGCAGAAACAACATCTTTGTTGGTATGTGGTGCTGAGGATCGAACCTGGGCCGCACGCATGCCAGGTGAGCGCGCTACCGCTTGAGCCACATCCCCTGTTGTCTTTTCTCCATCTGTGCCCAAAAGAGCTGTTTGATGACTCTTTTTTTCCCCTACTTTTAAACTCCAGAGCAAACAATTACTTCACCAGGTCATGAGCATCAGCAGCATCATAAAATTTAGGGGCACAAAGTCATACAGGGTTTGGTAAGGGATCAGCCCTTAGCAGGAGTGGATCAGCTGAAGATAGTGGAGATGCTTTTAATATTGTGGCTTCTGATATCTGTCCATCTTGCAAAGTATGTAACATGAAGGAAAAACTTCATATGCCGTGCGAAATCCATCCCAATAAGTGTACACCCACCCTGACCCCTTCTCTCCCTAGTGGGAAGGGAAGGCAGTCTTGAGGTTTCAGCAACCCACAACTTCTTAGCAGAAATCTCACTCTGAACTATGCTCACTTACATCCCAGAAAAGAGAGGACGCTGATCTTCTCACTTAAGGCTGGGAACAGGTGATTGCCAAGACATTAATGAATCCAAAAGCAAATTAACTGCTCACCATTGTTGCTGTTGAACTCAAGCCGTTGCCCTTGAGTTGTGTTTGCACACATATTCATTCACTAACTAGGGGTTTTCATCTTTATCTTACAACACATGGATGCTTGCGGAGGGGAGTTGCAAAGCAATTTATTAACTGTAATAAATCCCTGAAGCTTGTGAGTAATCTACTTCATACACAACCCCCCTCCTTTAGAAATATTATATTTTGGGTTCACTCATAAGTGACTTCATTCTCGGTCACCTGACTTTGAGATGATTGATTGGGAAAGAAAGATGCAGAGCTTCTTGTTCTGTGGGAACTGAGCAGATGGTCTCCATAAGGGATATGTTTAGGAGACAGGAGACACTGAGTTCCTCAGAAGCCGCTGGGCTATGCTGCCTCACTTATGCCCACAAAGGCTTTATTTTTCTCAGCAAGATATCTTCACCAGAACCACTGAACAGAAATTTCCTCTCGCCTCAGTCAAGTCTCTGTTAGATCCTTTAGGTCCCACACAGTACCGTCTTTAAAGAATCGTTTAAAAACTCTGCTCAATGGATGTACTTGACAGACCTTCTTCATTCTTCAAACCTTCAAACTGAGTGCACATTTACACAAGGTGTTGCCCTAGTGTTTAGAACACAATTGAGAGACCCAACTAGGACCTGGAGGAGTGCATATTTAAGATGGAATGAGGGGCTTTGACAAGTATTAAGTGTTCCATTCCCAGAGCTGCCCAAGCAAACACTAAGGGAAAATAATGATAATTTGTAGATTACATAGAATTGTTACCAAGTTTCCTGCACATATCGAGTTCATCTTCCCATTAGATTGTAAGTTGGTTGAAGGACAGTGTCAGAGACCAGCTTTAAGAGGGTGTCTCAGGAGATGAACGGATGGTGAGGAGTCTGCGAAACAGGGGGTGGAGAAACAACACAGACACCAAAGTGAAGGTGTTGATCCCAATCTTTACTTCTGAAGTTGATCATATATACTTTTCATTTTGGCAGGCTTACAGTACTTTGTGGTTACAAAACAGGAATCATTATTCAAACAAAACAAAATATTACGTAGCTACAATTAGAATAGAAGAATGTATCTTGGCTTATGCATAAGCAAGCATTTGTACTTTCAGTTCGAGTTTTGCTTTGAGCTGTTTCTGCTTAGTTAACTTTTAATAATAGTTAATAATGTCCCAAACTTTTGGCCTATACCTTGACTATTCTTTTTTGACATACTGACCTGAACCAGTGCCATGGTTACGGCAAGTAGTTGATTTGTTATTACTTTTAATCAAACAAAAGTAAGAGCACAAACTATTGTGCACAGGAACAAAAACAAGTTGCCCAGTACTAAGCACTAATCTATCTTCTTAACATTAATTTTCCTTCTCTAGATTTTAATTTAATTTCTCAAAAACTTCCTTGACAGGAATACAGGGAGTTTTTCTTTAGACATTAACAATTTACACTTCACAGCTGAATCATTGCATTTAGAACAAACAGATCTATGCTTTAGAAGTAGTTGCATTAATTGGGAAAGTCATGATTTTTTCTTTATACTTAATGGTCATATGAGAAATCAAAACTATACTTATTGAAGGAATACAAAAACAAATCAGCCCATTTCCAGAAACATACTGCACTCCTCCAGAGGATGGACGCCTTGCGCCATCCACCTAAGTAGGGCCATTCCATTGCCTGAGTCAGGGGAGGGGCGCAGCACGACAGGGATCAGATCTTATCCTCTTTGGGTTTCTTAGTAGATCTGGCTTAGGACTAAGTTAGACCCTGTATAGGAACAAAATTGGTTTGAATTGAAACTAACCACTACCAAGATAAAAAATTTTAAAATCCTAAATGGAAAAGAGAGTTTTTTATTTTGAAGAATTTATAACTAGAAGGCTCTGACATATTGTAAAAGGTAATAATTTGTCTTCATTTTCCCCTTATGCTAGAAGAAGCACAGGTGAAAAAAAAAAAGGAACTGAAAGAGCTGGCACAGTGGTGTACGCCTGTAACCCAGCAGCTCAGGAGGCTGAGGCAGGAGGATAGTGAGTTCAAAGACAGCCTCAGCAAAAACAAGGCACCAAGAAACTCAGTGAGAACCTGTCTCTAAATAAAATATAAAATAGGGCTGGGGATGTGGCTCAGTGGTCAAGCCCCTAAGTTCAGTCTCTGGTAACTGCCCCCGTACACCCCGGCCCCAAAAAAACAGAACTGAAAGAGATGTTAAATGCTGAATCTAGTGCTGAATCACCAAGACAGGAGGAAGGCTTTTTCATGGTGAATTTGTTAAGATTTTAAACCTACCAGTTAGGGGAAAGGGCATCCCTGCATGATAGGTGAAAGTGCCCAGCCTCCCTTAAAGTGTGTCCTTGGACCAGCGTCACTGGGAACACTTGGAACTCACTGACTGAGGCCAACTGTTCTGCACAATGACCTCTGATCTTTCCCTAGGCTCCAAGCATCCACACCACATGGAAGGATATGAGGACAACTCTGGGCCAGGCCAGATAGCTCATAGATTTCACAGTAATAAATTCACATTGCCACAAGCACCTGAAATCATTCAGATATTTTTCTGAATAAATTGACCTTGTACTGTGTGTGTGTGTGTGTGTGTGTGTGTGTGTGTGTGTGTGTGTGTGTGTTTTAAGCAATTTACTGGGCAACATGAAAATTGGATTTAAAAATTTTAATCATTGCTTGTGCAATGTGGCATTTATACACAATGAAGTATTACTCTGCATTAAGAAATGACAAAATCATAGAATTTGGACGGAAATGGATGGCATTAGAGTAGATTATGCTAAGTGAAGCTAGCCAAGCCCTAAAAAACAAATGCCAAATGTCTTCTTTGATATAAGTAGAGTAATTAAGAACAGACTAGGGAAGAAGAGCATGAGAAGAAGACCATTATTAAACAGGGTTGAGAGGTGGGAGGGAAAGGGATAGAGAAGGAAAACTGCATGGAAATGGAACGAGACCCTCAGGGTTATACAAAATTACATACAAGAGGAAATGAGGGGAAAGGGAAAAATAATACAAGGGGGAGGAATGAATTACAGTAGGGGGGTAGAGAGAGAAGTTGGGAGGGGAGGGGAGGGGGGATAGTAGAGGATAGGAAAGGCAGCAGAATACAACAGACACTAGGATGGCAATATGTAAATCAATGGAAGTGTAACTGATGTGATTCTGCAAGCTGTATAAGGGGTAAAATGGGAGTGCATAACCCACTTGAATCAAAATGTGAAATATGATATATCAAGAACTATGTAATGGAGGGGTAAGACAAGATAATACAAATGGAAGAAATGATTTACAGTAGAAGGGGTAGAGAGAGAAAAGGGGAGGGGAGGGGAGGGGAGCGGAAATAGTAGAGAATAGGACTGACAGCAGAATACATCAGACACTAGAAAGGCAATATGTCAATCAATGGAAGGGTAACTGATGTGATACAGCAATCTGTATATGGGGTAAAGTTGGGAGTTCATAACCCGCTTGAATCAAACTGTGAAATATGATGTATTAAGAACTGTGTAAGGTTTTGTACGACCAACAATAAAATAAATAAATTAAAAAAAATTTAATAATTGCTTGTGCTATTGAGATCAAATAGGAATCATTGTTTCCCTGATGTGCATAAGGGTTTTCATGATCACACAATTCTTCCTAGTTTTGGTCATGCCCATTTTTTTTTCGTTTGAGGAAATGAATCCCTAAGTTTAGTCAGCAAAACATTTCATTTATTGCCAAAGCAAAAAAAAAAAAAGTTCTTCTTTTAAGACTCTAGACTTATTTATTTTATTTTGTTTATATTTAGATTTTAAAATTAGTTGTGCTTAACTTAAGCACTGACTTTCTATTAAAATTTAAATACTTTAAGCTTCTTAAGGCCCTGAGATTTGGAATTTTAATTTTAAAATTAAAATTAAAGCTGTTTTGGCCTATTAATCATGTGCAATGAATTATTAGAACCAAAGACAAGAATGTCTGGGCATTGAAGATAATAAGACAGTTTACTAATATATGGTATCATCATCAGGTAACAAAGTATCACTACAAATAAGAGGTATTACATGATAAATTTTCTGAGTAAATTTTTACTTGTTTCTTAAATAATAACTTAATACATATTGAATGTACAAATTAATGTACATTATGCAAATTAAAGGGATTCATTGATTTTTCCCTACTTGCATTAATATATTGTGCATTAATTTCAATTCTTTTTTCTGTAAAATGGGGATAATAGGTTATCTTACAGGTTGTTGTGTAAACCAAATAAGTTAATGCATGTAAAAGTCTTATAGGCATTTAATAAGTGTTAGGTATTTTTATCTAATGTGTGTCTCTATTCGTTACTCAATTTGAAAATTCTTATTGGATTCAGGTATGTAAAAATTCATCTTTTCAAAAAAATTCACTGAGTTTTGATAGAATGGATTACCCGAAATTCAATCTAATTTTTACAGAAAACATGCCACTTTTAAACTACATTAAACAAGGTTTTGAAAGTCAGGCATTTATGTGTATTGAAGAAATCTAAGAAGACTCACACTCAAATTATTTTTCTATGAAATATGCCCTAGATGATTATGATGATTATGGTTATTATTATTGCAGAGCAGAGGGTTTATAATTAAGTTGATCTAATTCCTATGCTGCATTATATATATTCTAAGGAGCAAGTACATATTGTGTCACAAAGTGTCATTCTTGAGTTATGATTGTTAATAATGGATTTTATTGGTGACCATGATGATGATTCAATCTAATGCCCTACATTAATAAAGAGCATAGAGGACAAGAAAAATTTTTTTGGTATCATCCTTCACCCTACCCCACAAACGTGACCTACAAGAAATTAGCCAGTAAAACCAAGGAAAAACTTATATGTAGATAAAATTATATAAATAACATTGGGAGATTTTTTAATGCCCCATGAAATTGTCCCTCCTTAACTGATCTTTATATTTAAGACCTTTACAATAGCAGTATGCACAACTTCAGAGATTGTATTTTTAAATCCCTGAATATTTATGCTTAGTTTTCCCTTTTACACATCCACAGACCATGTACCAATTTCCGATAGTAAAATCTCCTGGAATTGTTTCTATGTGGAATTTTATTTCTTTTTCTGAAAACATCTAGATATCTACCTATAAAAGAGATTGTCATATTGATCTTTTTGATATGGGGAGTTAAAATAAAGTACATGTCACTGATTTCTAAATGACTTGAAGTTCATCCAGGTAGTTGATAGAGAAAACAGAGAACGTAAGAAATGTCAAGTACATGTAGCTTCCAGCTCTATCTGAGAGTTGATTTATTGTAAATCAATGTTAGTAAGGTAACCTCTTATTTAGGGAAATTATTTAGGGAAAGCGATACCTACAACTGACCTAGATAGTGTGGTGTTTTTAGTCATTTCTGGATAAACTTTTACTACAATTTTCGTGAACCCAAGTATCACAAGAATCCCTACTTTCTCTATTTCCTTCTCTACTTTCTCTATTCTCCTGCGGGATTTCATATTCACCCTTTGCTGTAACAGTTGCCTTCAAAACAATGACTCCCAAATCCACACTTGCAGTTCTAGGCTGTCTGTGAAGGGCATTTCCACGTGATAATCCCACAGATAACTCACATTCAACATTACTCAAATCAAATCCACCAAAGCCTCCTCTACATCTGCTATTCCTCACATATTCCTGTTTTCCTGAGTGATCCCAACAGCTAGCCAGCCTGCCCAAACTGATTTGTTGTCGTTACCGTGTCCTCTTCAACTAGGACTTTAAAGTTCTCCATAAACTTCTCCATGAGGTCTTCAGAAATTTTCTCCCACCTTCAACACAGCACGTCTTCAGATACAGACCACTTCATTTTGATCTTGTTTTAGCTCTCATATCACTCTTTTGAATAAACAGGTGTGTCTAAAACCTGGGAACCAGGTTTCACAGTTATCGACCCCTGCTCCTTTGACTAACACGCACAATTCCATGAGTGGGTCTATGTGCGTGTTCTAGACCTAGAGATCTGATGATTTTTTATAACCCAGTCTATCTCACTCCAGATGTCCCTGTTTTCAGTCTGCAGTCACCTGAAAGAGATTTATGGTCCCCTATTGTTGATACTCTGCAATCATTGATGTCCATGCTCATACCCAAGCCTGGCTTCCAGAGAAACACCTGGGCTCTCTGGTGTCCCATGGCATGGTGGGGGTGGGAAATTTTCTGAGGTTTCTATTGCCAAATACCTTGCTTAGAAATCAGGCCTGACACAGCTTCACAGAGCCTAGTCCCGGCTTCATAGGCTGACACCCTGCCACCTCCCCTGAAGTAGCATGCTCCTCAGAATGACCCTGGGCTTGGCAGAATCCACTGGTACTATTCCACCAGCCCCTGGAAGCCTAGCTGGAGTCTCCAAAGAAACAGGGTACATCTCTATGGAAATGGGCCCCCTCCTCCTGCCCTAGTGTGATGCAGCTCTCAGAGAAGCTCAATAGTGAGGGCCTTTCCATTTATAGCAATTAGGATAACCAAGTGTTCTGAGCTTGCTGAGCCTTAGATGGCAGATTCCTGCTATATTCTTTGAGATTTCTGCCATCAATGTTGCCTGAGATGCCAACTTGCCATCCCACTAACTATAAGACAGTGTTCTCAGTCAAGACCAATCCCACAACCAATAACACACACACACACACACACACACACACACACACACACGCACACACCCATCCATCATGGTGAGCAAGGCTTTGTATTTGTGATACAGACCGAATGCACCCACCAATCACATTCACTGCTTCAAACAGATCGTGATCAGGAAACAATTGATGTCACTTGTAAAATGTGATATGTCCTGGACTATCACTGTGGTAAAAAAGAAGTAGAGAAATGCAAAAATATGGGAGAAAATACTTAACCTTTTAGAGACCTAAAAAAATACTTAGATGTGCTTCCAAACAATCCTGAGTTAAAAATCATCTTGAAAAAATGCTTTCACTTCTATTTATCAATTTACTTACTTACTTACTTATGTACTTACTTACTGCAGTACTTGGGATTGAACCCAGTGGCACTCTACTATAAAGCTATATCCCCAGCCCTTTCAATTATTTGGGGCGGGGGGCCTTGCAGAGTTTCAAATTTATGATCCTCCTGCCTTAGTCTCCCAAGTACCTGGGATTACAGGCAGGTACCACTCTTCCCCATGAATTACTTATTTTTAAAATAAGGCTATTTTTAAAAATTGAACTATAATGTGTACTCAAAGAATGCACAGATCTAAAGTGTACAGGTTTATAATATTTTACATATTATAAACCTGTACACTTTACATATTTTACTACCAAAATCAGGATATAAGACATTTCCATCACTTTAGAAAATTCCTTCATGCTTCAACTGATATTACCCCTGAGCTCAAAAAAAAAAAAAAAGACCACCATTATTACTTGACCATTATAGTTGTTTTGCTAATTTTTGAACTTTATTTAAAGAAAACATACAGTATATATTTTGTATCTGGCTTCTTTCACCCAGAAAATTTATTTTAGATTTGTCAATGTTATAAATGTTCCAGTATTTGCGTTTCTAAAGTAACTGAATTATTCCACTGCATGATAAACCGTGATTTGTCTTCTGTCCTTCTGCTGAAGGCATAATATTTGTTTGAGTTATTATGAATTGTATTAGGGATGAAGATTATAAGGCAAAAATGTAACCGAAGTCTGGGGAGAGATAAGCAACCAAAATAATACAGGCATTTTTTTAACTATGGGAGAACCCACTAGATACATCGGAGTTTATTTAAAAAAAAAACTCAAATAAAAAATAATTAATGGATTGGTAAAGATTAAGTATAGACTGGTTTAAGAGCATAAAGACCCAGAGGACTATAGACATAAGATGTTTGCATTTTTTCTTTTTCTCCATGGATTCCACCAAATGCTCCCAGGAAGATAGGGGAGTATTCTGAGAAAGTGTCTTTAACGGTATGATTTCTTGGATGGCTGGAGAGAGAAAGAGCAATAACACCAGCCAAAACTTTTCCCAGACCCATTTTCTGATTTTTTGCATAGATCAAAAGCTGTAGTCTTCAAAAGCAAGAGTAACAGAAACTGTTACATTAGGACACTCAAAGGAAAACCTTTGTAGCTATGGAAAGGAACAGGCTGAAATGTCTAACGTCGGGAGGAATAAGAACTAGGCTCAGCCATATTGCTAGAAAGTGGGTCACGGTGAAGGCCATATCCCTGTGACTGAGTTTACAGTACCTAAGTCAGGGCTTCCTGGAAACATCAGAAATTCCTTCTCTGTTTCCCACTAGTCCACTAACATGCATTGACTGAAAATAACAGTAGAATACAGCTGAGAATTCTTCAAGTAATAGATTATCTCTGGAGAACAGTGAAAATAGAGTACACAAAAACAAGCAGGGAACAATATTAACAAACTCAACTCAGCCATATAGAATAAGAATAACATTACATTCAATTGAGGTCAATCCCAGAATGCAAGGTTGGTTCCATATTCAAAAATTCAATGAACCGAATTTCCATAGTAACAGACTAAATAAGCAAAAATATATATCATTTCAATAGAAGCAGAGAAAATAAGAAAATGCAATATCTATTTATGACAAAAACTATAACTAAATGAAACTAGGGGCAAAGTCCAGTGGTAGAGTGCATGCTTAGTATGTATAAGGCTCTGAATTCAAAACCCAGAACACATACACCAAAAAAAAAAAATACTAGTAAAAAATGGATAGACATTTACTAACTTGATAAAAGGCATTGAGTAAATGTAATGTGCCAGGCACATAGCTTATATTATCTCAAAACTTTTTTCAGGAGTTGTAAAATAGACATCATTAATATCCTAAGCAAGGAACAAACTGAGGAATAGAGATGAGCTGACTTTTTTACAAACAACGTCTAGTAAACACTCCAATGTACTTTTTCCTCAGCAATGTGAGCTTCTTGGACGTCTGCTACACATCCACCACCCTCCCAGTACTGCTGGTGAACTTCTTTTGGGAGAAGAAGGCCATTTCTTATGAGGGCTGCGTTTCCTAGATCTTCTTCTTGGTGACAAGTGCTGGCACAGAAGGCTACTTACTGCCTGTGTGGCCAGTATGACTGCTGTGTGGTCATCTGCCGTCCTCCTCAGTACCCAGTCATCATGAGTGTGAAGGTCTGTGTTGGCCTGGTGACTGGGTCCTGGCTGTGTGGGCTGGTGAATATGGTCACACACACGGTGCTGGCCATCACACTCACTCTGTGTGGGCCCCACAAGATCAGTCACTTTCTCTGTGACACCCCATTGCTCCTGAAGCTCTCCTGCTCAGACACCTCTGTCAACGATTCTGCGCTCCACGTTGTCAGTGCCACCAGGGCCCTGAGCCCCTGCCTCTTCACTGCAGGCTCCTACGCACTCATCATGGCGGCCATCCTGGGGATTCCCTCTGCCCAGGTCAGGAGGAAGGCCTTTTCCACCTGTGCGTCCCCCCTCACTGTTGTGGTGGTCTTCTATGGAACAGCCAACTTCCACTATGACAGGACCAGAGAAGGCTTTACATGGACATCCTGGTCTCTGTGCTCTTCTGTGTTCTGAGCCCCCTGTTGCGCTCCGTCATTCACAGCCTGAGAAGCAACGAGGTCCAGAGTGCTCTGAGGAAGCTGGCTGGAGGGTGTGCATCCCTTTGCACGATCAAAGTCTAGACCAATCTTCAAACTGGAGTATACAGTCATCTGGAAAAAGATGCCTCCCAGGGACTTGTAGGCTCCTGGTTAGAGAGTCTGTATCTGGAGCTTCAACTCCAACTCCCGCTTTTAAAATCTCTGAGACTCCTCTCTCTCCTCTCTTTTCACAAACACCCTTTTCTCACTTTCAGGTTCAAGTGTGTCGGACACCTTGTGTGGGTGTTCAGCACCATCTCTGTCATTCTGTGTTCTCTCCACACCAGAGGGACAGAAAGTACGAGAACCTCGTTTCCCACACTCCCCTGCCTGCAGGCATCCATTTTAGGAGGTTCTGTCAAGATCAGCCAAACACTAGGCAGAGAGGAAAAAAGGAAAGGAAGAAAGCGGGTTCTTTTGGATCCCATAGCAGCAGCAGCAAACCAGCCCTGTAGAGGCAGGAACTAATCTCTTTGGTGCCAGGAGCTGTGGGTGCAGGCTCCTAGACAGCTTTTCCTTAATGTGGGTCACAGTAGCGTGGAATGAGCGTCTCTTCCAGAAAAGTTAGGGTTTCCATATATGGGGTGGTGTTACCTGCCCTATTATTCTTTTTTTTTTCCAGATCTCCCAACCATTTTATAACTTTTTTCTGTGTCAACTTCCTCTACCTTAAGACATCAAGATTCGTTTTTCATCTCTACCTGACCATGGTGGCACTGACCACAATAGTGGTTTACATTAGAGATGGTTCTAGATAACAGATCTGAGGAGGTAGGTTGAATGTCTGACATGAGGGAATTGAATATGTTGATGATGTCACAGCCCATGGAAAAGGAGACCTGATAATTCCTGGTGTGCAATGACCGAACAGAGACTGTAAGTTATCCTGGCCTGAAATCAAATGTCTATGAAAAACTGACCTTTGGAATAACAACATCGACCTTCAGGGTGGGAATGAACATTACAACATGACTACAGACTGCTGTTACTGACAGGAGTGGGAGACTTATAGAAAGAAAATGATAGGTTCAAGCATGATATTCCTCCTTCGAGTCAGGTTCAGATCATGAGAAATATTTTCTTTCTCGAAAGTGATAAAGGTTAATATCAGAATAAAACATCCAATTCTCCAAATTGCAGAAGTACAAAGAAAAATATAAATCCACAATTTCTTCAGGTCTCTCTTATGTCAATTAGGACATTAATGGGGGAATGATTGAGACCTTGTTAATTAGAATGGCAAAATACCAGTGGAATTAGACAAATCTCAGAGCCTTGAACACTGAAATCTCCATTAACCCTCTTTGCTGTCAGAAGAAGCTTCTCCTCCCCCGATAAGACTAGCTTTTTCTAAATTGAAGACCCTATGGTGACTCTACCTGGACAGTTGTCTTTTTTTTTTTTAAGAGAGAGTGAGAGAGGAGAGGAGAGGAGAGGAGAGGGGAGAGAGAGAGAGAGAGAGAGAGAGAGAGAGAGAGAGAGAGAGAGAGAGAGAGAAAGAGAGAGAGAAAGAGAGAGAGATAATTTTTAATATTCATTTTCTAATTCTCGGCGGACACAACATCTTTGTTGGTATGTGGTGCTGAGGTTCGAACCCGGGCCGTACGTGTGCCAGGCAAGCGCACTACTGCTTGAGCCACATCCCCAGCCCAATTGTTTTTAAGATGCTCATCCATCATCCCACATTGTCACCAGACTCTTAATTGGGGTCTGATCCTAGAACGCCTCAGGTAAGAGTATAAAATATAGCCCAGGAGAGTATAAGGGTCACACCAAAATAAAAGGTAAATATTTTACTGTATTTTGATAATAGGAGCCTTAAGAATATATAAGAGAATTTCTTTGAGTCTTCTAGACCAAAGAAGTCAGGACATATTGCTGGATCATCTTTAATGCAGTCACAGGGATGTAATCACCAGAAATGTTAGGGCCAAAGATTTTCCTGAGCCACGGGTTGTGGCTATTAGACTCTCTTTGGTTGATGGACTGAAATCTGGACTCAGTGTTTGCTTAAGTTCAATGACCAATATGATCCTGGAATAATGGAGAGGATGGTGATCAGAAATAAATAAGGTGTTGGATGGCGTGTTATGTGACCTATTCCCTGGCCTCACAGCTGGATATGGAAGAGGGCCTGGAGAACCAGCCTTCGCCAAGGCCTCATGGACATGCGTTAAGAAGGCAGCAACAGATCCTTGTGAAACCCGCAGCCGCTGTCCTTGGCAGCCTGGGAAGACATTAACAGATGGCATCGTTGAAACGGGCTTCCTGATTCCAGTGGGAATATGGGGACCCTGAAGTAGAAGAGGCCATGTGGTGGAGCAGTGATCAGAACATTTGAATCTGCAGAGATTTTAGACAGTGGTAAATGATCGTGGTATTTATAGATGGGAAAAAATGGGCACCCTCCTAAAATAGTGCCTGTCCCATGTAATGTGAAACTCTTCTTTTCACACTTCATTGGTGCATTGTAGTGGTCCATATGGTGGAATTTGCTGACACATATTTGAACATGCACACAAAATAACCATGAACTTTGGCCAATATCATTACAATATTTCCTTTTTCCTCACCTCCTCCCCTGGTGCCTTGACTCTACTGATCTCTCTTCAACTTTCATGATGAGACTCCCTTCCCAACTTTCCTTCCTTTTCCCCCTCTAGCTTTAACAGAGGAAAAATATATGGCCCTTAACTTTCTGAGTTGCTTATTTTCCTTAATGTTCTGAGGATCCATCCATCTTCAAGCATGACATAATTTCATTCTTCTTTATGGCTGAATGGAATTCCATTGTGAATATACCAGATGTTCTTTATCCATTCGTCCACTGATGTCACCTCGGCTGGTTCATGGGCATGTATGTGTCATTATAGTATGATGACTTGGATCCGCTGTGATAAATACCAAGCAGAGGTAGAGCTGAGTCGCAGGGTGGTCAATGGCTACTCCTGAGGAGCCTCCATCCCGATTTCCGTGGTGGTTGGGCTGATTTACATTCCCACCAACAGGGTGAGAGTGCTCCTTTCTCTCCAATTCTCTCCTTGTCATACTCATTTCTGTTTGTATTCTTGGTGGTTGCCTTTGTCAATGAAGTGAGATGAAATCTCAGGGTAGTCTTGGCTTGCAAGTATTTTCATATATTTGTTGGCCACTCACATATTTTCTTATAAGACGTGTCTGTTTAGTTCATTTAGTTTCCCTTTTGGTAATTGGGTTATATAATAGTTGGTTTATTTAATAATTGTGGGTTTGATGTTAAGTTTTTTGAGTTCTTTATTAATATTCTGAATATTCATCCTTTTTTAGAAGAGCACCTCATAAAGATTTTCTCCCTTTCTGTAGGTTCTCTCTTCATATTCTAATTGTCTCCTTTTCTGTGCAGAACCTTCTTAATTTGATGCCATCCTATTAGCTAACTTTTGGTATTATCTCCTGTGCTTTGGCATCTTATTGAGAAAGTCATTGCCTCTGCCTGTAGGTTGGAGTATTGACTTTGTTTTTTCCTAGAAACTGCATAATTTCTGGTCTAGTTCCTGGGTCTTTAATGCATTTTGAGTTGATTTTTTGCAGGGTGAATGATAGTTCAAGTCTCATTTTTCTGTATTTGGACAGGGGTGTAGAAGGATTGTTTCAGAGAGTAGATGTTAAAGACTGGGGTGCAGAAGAACTATTGCAGAGAGCAGAAGTTGGAGACTGAGGTGCAGAAGGACTGTTACAGAAAGCAGAGTTTGGAGACTGGGGTTCACAAGGATCGTTGCAGAGAGCAGAGTTTTCAGAATGAGGTGCAGAAGGACTGTTGCAGAGAGCAGATGTTGGAGACTGGGGTTCAGAATGACTGTTACAAAGAGCAGAGGTTGGAGACTGGGGTGAAGAAGGATCGTTGCAGAGAGCAGAGGTTGGAGACTGGTGTGCAGAAGGACTGTTAAAGAGAGCAGAGTTTGGAGACTTGGTTGCAGAAGGATCTTACAGAAAGCAGAGTTTGGAGAATGAGGTGCAGAAGGACTGTAACAGAGAGCAGAGTTTGGAGACTGTGGTGCAGAAAGACTGATAAAGAAAGCAGAGGTTGGAGACTAGGATGCAGTAGGACCATTACAGAGTGCAGAAGTTGGAGACTGCGGTACAGAAGGACTGTTACAGAGAGCAGAGATTAGAAATTGGAGAACAGAAGGACTGTTTCAGAGAACACAGGTTGGAGACTGGGTTGCAGCAGGACCGTTGAAGAAAGTAGAGGTTGGAGACTGGGTTGGAGAAGAAATGTTACAGAGAGCAGAGTTTGGAAACTGGAGTGCAGAAGGACCTTACAGAGAATAAAGTTTGGAGACTGGGGTGTAGAAGGATTGTTAAGCAGAGGAGACGTTGGAGACTGGGGTGCAGAAGGATCATTGCAGAGAGCAGAGGTTGGAGACTGGGGTGCATAAGGAAGGTTGCAGAGAGCAGAGGTTGGAGACTGAGGTGCACAAAAACTGTTACAGAAAGCAGAGTTTGAAGAGTGAGGTCCAGAAAAATCGTTGAAGACAGCAGAAGTTAGAGACGGATTTGCAGAAGAATCGTTGCAGAGAGCAGAGGTGGAGACTGCGCTGCAGAAGGATCATTACAGAGAGCAGAGGTGGGAGACTGGGGTGCAGAAGGACTGTTACAGAAAGAACAGGTTAAAGACTGGTGTGCAGAAGGATTGTTGGAGAGAGCAGAGTTTGGAGACTGAGACTGTTACAGAGAACAGATGATGCAGACTGTGGTGCAGAAGAACTGTTGCAGAGAACAGAAGTTGGAGACTGGGGTGCATAAGGACCATTGCTGAGAGCAGGGGATAAAGACTAATGTGCAGAAGGATTGTTACAGAGAACATAGGTTGGGGACTGGGCTACACAATGACTGTTGCGGAGAGCAGAGTTTGGAAACTGGGGTGCATAAGGACCGTTGCTTAGAGCAGAGGTTAAAGACTGATTTGCAGAAGGATTGTTGCAGAGAGTAGAGGTTGATGACTGGGGTGCAGAAGGACTCTTACAGAGAGCACAGTTTGGAGACTGGTGTGAAGAAGGCCTGTTACAGAGAGCAGAGTTTTGTACTGAGGAGCAGAAGGACTGTTACAGAGAGCAGAGTTTGGAGACTGGGTTGCAGAAGATTCTTTCAGAGAGCAGAGTTTTGAAACTGAGGTGCAGAAGCACTGTTACAGAGAGCAGATGTTGGAGAGTGGGGTGCAGAAGGACTGTTTAAGAGAGCAGAGGTTGGAGACTGGGGTATAGAAGGACTGTTGAAGATAGCAGATGTTGGAGATTGGGGTGCAAAAAGACTCTTGCAGAGAGCAGAGGTTGGAGACTGAGGTGTAGAAGAACTGTTACAGAGTGCAGATGTTTGAGACTGGGGTGCAAAAGGATCGTTGCAGAGTGCAGAAGTTGGAGACGACGGTTCAGAAATATCATTGCAGAGAGCAGAGGTTAGAGACTGGGGTGCAGAAGCATCGTTACAGAGAGCAGAGGTTTGAGACTGGGGTACAGAAGGACTTTTACAGAGAACACAAGTAGGAGACTCAGGTGCAGAAGAAATGTTGTAGAGAGCAGAGGGTGGAGACAGGGGTGCAGGAGGACTGTTGCAGAAACAAGAGGTTGGACACTGAGGTGCAGAAAGACTGTTAAAGAGTGCAGAGGTTGGAGACTGGGGTGCAGGAGGACTTATTGAGAAAGCAGATGTTGGAGACTGGGGTGCAGAAGGACAGATAAAAAGAGCAGAGGTTTGAGACTCCCATACAGAAGGACTGCTATAGAGAGCAGAGATTAAAGACTGGGGTGTAGAAGGACTGTTGCAGAGAACAAAGGTTGGAGACTAGGGTGCAGAAGCACCTTTCAGAGAGCAGAGGTTGGAGACTGAGGTCCAGAATTATTGTTACTGAGAGCAGAGTTTGGAGACTTGGTTCCAGAGGAATGTTACAGTGAGCAGAGGTTGGAGACTTCTGTGCAGAAAAATCTTACACAGAGCAGAGGTTGTATACTGGGGTACAGAAGGACTGTTGCAGAGAGATGTTGTTGGAGACTAAGGTGCACAAGCATCATTACAGAGAGTAGCTGTTGGAGACTGTGGTGAAGAATGCCTCTTACAGAGAGATGTGGTTGGAGACTGGGGTGCAGTAGGCCTGTTACACAGAGCAGAGTTTGGAGACTGGGGTGCAGAAGTAGTGTTTCAGTAAGTAGAGTTTGCAGACTGGTTTTAAAAGGGTCTTACAGAAAGCAGAGGTTAGAGACTGATGTACAGAAGGACTGTTACAGAGAGCAGAGTTTGGAGACTGGGGTGCAGAAGGATTGATGCAGAGAGCAGAGTTTTCAGACTGAGGTACAGAAGATCTGTTGCAGAGAGCAGATGTTGGAGACTGGGTGAACATAGACTGTTGCAGCGAGCATAGGTTGGAGACACGGTGCAGATGGATTGTTGCAGAGAGCAGAGGTTGGAGACTGGCGTCCAGAAGGACAGATACAGAGAGCAGAGTTTAGAGACTGGGGTGAAGAAAGTCTGTTACAGAGAGCAGAGCTTTGAGACTGGGGTGCACTAGGACTGTTACAGAGAGCAGAGTTTTGACTTTGGGTTGTAGAAGGATCTTACAGAAAGCAGAGGTTGGAGACTGAGGTGCAGAAGCACTGTTACAAAGAGTAGAGTTTGGAGACTGAGTTGCAGAAGGATCATAGCAGAGAGCAGAGCTTGGAGACTGGGGTGCAGAAGACTGTTGCAGAGAGTAGAGGTTTTAGACTGGGGTGTAGAAGGACTGTTGCAGTTAGGAGAGGTAGGAGATTGGGATCCAGAAGGACCCTTAGAGAGATCAGTGGTTTGAGACTGCAGTACAGAAGGACTGTTATAGAGAGCAGAGGTTGGAGACTGGGATAGAAAAGAACTGTTGCAGAGAGTAGATGTTGGAGACTATGGTGCAGAAGGACTGATGCAGAGAACAGAGGTTAGAGACTTAGGTGCAGTAGGACCGATAAAGAGAGCAGAGGTTGAAGACTGGGCTGCAGAAGAATCTTACAGTGAGCAGAGTTTGGAGTCTGAGATGCAGGAGAACTGTGATAGAGAGCAGACGTTGGAGACTGGGGTGCAGAAGGATTGTTGCAGAGAGCAAAGGTTTGACACTGGGGTGCAGAAGTACTGTTGCAGAGAGCAGAGGTTGGAGACTGTGATTTAGAAGGACTGATACAGAACGCAGAGTTTGGAGATTGGGGTGCAGAATGACCATTACAGAGAAGAGAGGTTGGAGACTGCGGTACACAAGGACTGTTACAGAGAGCAGAGTTTGGAGATTGTTTTGCAAAAGGATCTTACAGAGAGCAGAGGTTGATGACTGAGGTGCAGAAGGACTGTTAAAGAGAGCAGAGGTTGGAGACTGAGGTGCAGAAGGACTGATACAGAATGCAGAGTTTTGAGACTGGGTTGCAGAAGGACCATTACAGAGATCAGAGGTTGGCGACTGAGGTGCCGAAAGAATGTTGAAGATAGCAGACGTTGGAGACTGGGGTGCAGAAGGATCTTACAGAGAGCAGAGGTTGGAGACTGAAATGCAGAAAAACTGTTGTAGAGAGAAGACGTTGGAGACTGGGGTGCAGAAGGATTTTTGCAGAGAGCAGTGGTTGGAGACTGGGTAGAATTAGGACTGTTTCAGAGAGCAAGGATAGAGACTGAGGTTCAGAAGGACTCTTACAGAGAGCAGAGATTGGAGACTGGGGTGCAGGACTGATACAGAAAGCAGAGGTTGGAGACTGGGGTGCAGAAGGACCATTACAGAGAGCAGAGATTGGAGACTTGGGTACAAAAGGACTTTTACAGAGAGCAGAGATTGGAGACTGGGGAGCAGAAGGACTGTTGCAAGATCAGAGGTTTAAGACAGGGTTGCAGAAGGACCATTGCAGTGAGCAGAGGTTGGAGACTGAGGTGCAGAAGGATTGTTACAGAGAGCAGAGTTTGGATACTGGGGTGCAGAAGGACTTGTGCATAGAGCAGAAGTTGGAGATTTGGGCTCAAAAGGAACTGTTGCAGAGAGCAGTGTTTAGAGACTGAGATGCAGAAGGACTTTTATAGAGAGCAGAGGATTGAGACAGAAGTGCAGAAAAAATGATTCAAGAAGCAGAGGTTGAATACTGGGGTACAGGGGGATCATTAGAGAGAGCAGATGTTGGAGTCTTTAGTACAGAAGGACTCTTAGAAAGAGCAGAGATTTGAGACTGGGGTGCAGAAGGACTGTTGCAGAGAGTAGATGATGGAGACTGGGGTGCAGAAGAACTGGTGCAGAGAGCAGAGGATGGAGACTGGGGCGCAGAAGGACTGTTGCAGAGAGCAGAGGTTGCAGACTGTGTTGCAGAAGGACTCTTACAGATGGCAGAGTTTGGAGACTGTGGTGCAAAACGACTTATACAGAAAGCAGAGGTTGGATACTGGGGTGCATAAGGACCCTTACGGAGAACAGTGGTTGGAGACCGCGGTACCGAGAAAGAGGTTGGAGAGTGAAGTGCAGATGGATTATTACAGAGAGCAGAGTTTTCAGACTGAGGTACAGAAGAACTGTTGCAGAGAGCAGATGTTGCAGACTGGGGATCACAAGGACTTTTGCAGGGAGGAGAGGTTTGAGAATGGGATGCCAAAGGATCTTTGCAGAGAGAAGAGGTTGGACACTGAGGTGCAGAAGGATCATTGCAGAGAGCAGAGGTTCGAAACTGGAATGCAAAAGGATCATTACAGAGAGCAGAGTTTGGAGACTAGGGTGCAGAAGGACTGTTACAGAGAGCATAGGTTAAAAACTGGGGTGCAGAAGACTGTTGCAGAAAACAGAGGTTAGAGACTGGTGTGCAGAAGGACTGTTGCAGAGAGCAGAAGTTGGAGACTGAGGTGAGAATTAGTGTTACAGAGAGCAGAGTTTGAAGACTGGGTTGCAGAAGAACTGTTATAGTGAGCAGGGGTTGGAGACTGGTGTGCAGAAGGATCTTGCAGAGAGCAGAGGTTGGAGACTGGGGTGAAGAAGGACTGCTGCAGAGAGCAGAATTTGGAGACTGGGTGTAGAAAGATTGTTACAGACAACAGAGTTTGGATACTGGGGTGCAGAAGGACTTGTGCATAGAGCAGAAGTTGGAGATTTGGGTGCAGAAGGAACTGTTGCAGAGAGCAGAGGTTGGAGACTGAGGTGCAGAAGGACTGTTATAGAGAGCAGATAATTGAGACAGGGGTGCAGAAGAAAGGATTCAAAAAGCAGAGGTTGAAGACTGGGGTACAGGAGGACCATTAGAGAGAGCAGATGTTGGAGTCTTTAGTACAGAAGGACTCTTACAAAGAGCAGAGGTTGGAGACTGGGGTGCAGAAGGACTGTTGCATAGAGTAGATGATGGAGACTGGGGTCCAGAAAAACTGTAGCAGAGAGCAGACATTAGAGACTAAGGTGCAGAAGTACAGTTACACAGAGCACAGTTTGGAGACTGGGGTGCAAAAGGACTGATACAGAATGCAGAGTTTGGAGATTTGGGTGCAGAAGTATCCTTACAGAAAGCAGAGTTTCCAGAATGCAGTACAGAAGGACCCTTACAGAGAGCAGAGTTTGGAGACTGAGGTGGAGAATGACTGTTGCAGATAGCAGATGTTGGAGACTGGGGTGAAGAAGGAATGTTGCAGAGAGCAGAGGATGGAGACTGGGGTGCGCAAGGATTGTTGCAGAGAGCAGAGGTTGCAGACTGAGTTGCAGAAGGACTCTTACCGACTGCAGAGTTTGGAGACTGTGGTGCAAAACGACTGATACAGAAAGCAGAAGTTGGATACTGGGGTGCATAAGGACCCTTATGGATAACAGAGCTTGGAGAATGGGGTGTAGAAGAACTGATGTATAGAACAGAGGTTGGAGACTGGGGTGCAGACGGATCGTTGGTCGAGCACTGTATGGAGACTGGGGTATAGAAGGACTGTTGCAGAGAGCAGAGGTTGGAGACTGGAGTGTAGAAGGACTGTTGTAGAGAGCAGACGTTGGAGACTGGGATGCAGATGGATCGTTTGGTCGAGCAGAGTACGAGAATGGGGTGTAGAAGGACTGTTACAGAGAGCAGAGTTTAGACACTGGGTTGTCGAAGGACTGTTTCAGAGAGCAGATGTTGGAGACTTGGGCGCAGAAGAACTGTTGCATAGAGCAGAGATTGGAGACTGAGGTACAGAAGGACTGTTACAGAGAGTAGAGGTTGGAGACTGGGGTGCAGATGGATTATTGCAGAGAGCAGAGTTTTCAGACTGAGGTACAGAAGAACTGTTGCAGAGAGCAGATGTTGGAGACTGGGATTCACAAGGACTGTTGCAGCGAGCAGAGGTTTGAGACTGGGGTGCCAAAGGATCTTTGCAGAGAGAAGATTTTGGACACTAAGGTGCAGAAGGATCGTTGCGGAGAGCAGAGGTTAAAGACTGGGGTGCAGAAGGACAGTTACAGATAGCAGACGTTTCAGACTGGGGTGCAGATGGATTGATACAGAGAGCAGAGGTTGGAGACTGGAGTGCAAAAGGCCTGTTACAAAGAGCACAATTTGAAGACTGGGGTGGTGAAGGACTGTTACAGAGAGCAGAGTTTGGAGACTGGGTTGCAGAAGGATCTTACAGAGAGCAGAGAATGGAGACTGAGGTGCAGACGCACTGTTACAGAGAGTAGAGTTTGGAGACTGAGGTGCAGAAGGACCGTTGAAGAGAGCAGAGGTTGGAGACTGAGGTTCAGAAGGATTGTTACAGAGAGCAGAGGTTGGAGACAGGGGTGCAGAAGGACTGATGCGGAGAGCAGAGGTTTTAGACTGGGATGTACAAGGACTGTTGCAGAGAGTAGAGTTTAGAAATTGGGGTTCAGAAAGACTGTAGGAGAGAGCAGAGGTTGGAGACTAAGTTGCAGAAGGACAGTTACACAGAGCAGAGATTAGAGACTGGATTGCAGAAGGACTGACACAGAAAGCAGAGGCTGGAGACTCTGGTGCAGAAGTACCCTTACAGAGAGCAGAGGTTGGAGAATGCAGTACAGAAAGACTGTTACAGAGAGCAAAGTTTGGAGACTGGGGTGCAGAATGACTGTTGCAGAGAGCAGAAAATGGAGACTGGGGTACACAAGGACTGTTTCAGAGAGCAGAGGTTTTAGACTGAGTTGCAGAAGGATGGTTACAGAGGGCAGAGTTTGGAGACTGTGGTTCAAAACGACAGATACAGGAATCTGGGTTTGGATACTGGGGTGAATAAGGACCCTTACAGAGAACAGAGGTTAGAGACTGTGGTAGGGAAAGACTGTTACAGAAAGTAGAGGTTGGAGTCTGGGTTTGCAGAAGAACCAATGTAGAGAACAGAGTTTGAATCCTGGGTTCAGAAGGAACGTTGGGGCGATAAGAGTATGGAGACTTGGGTGTAGAAGGACTGTTGAAGAGAGCAGTGATTGGAGACTGAGTTACAAAAGGACTGTTACAGAGAGCAGAGTTTTGAGACTGGGGTACAGATGGATTATTGCAGAGAGCAGAGTTTTCAGACTGAGGTACAAAAGAACTGTTGCAGGAAGCAGATGTTGGAGACTGGGGTTCACAAGGACTGTTGCAGCTAGCAGAGGTTTCAGACTGAGATGCAGAGGGCCTGTTACAGAGAGCAGAGGTTGGAGACTGGGGTGCAGAAGGACTTTTATAGAGAGCAGAATTTGCAGACTGGGTTTCTGATAAGTCTTACAGAGAGCAGATGTAGGAGACAGACGTTCAGAAAGACTGTTACAGAGAGCAGAGGTTGGAGACTGGGTTTCAGAGGGATTGTTGTAGAGAGCAGATTTTTCAAACTGAGGTACAGAAGAACTGTTGCAGAGAGCAGATGTTGGAGACTGGGTTGCAGATGAACTTATACAGAGAGCAGAGGTTGGAGACTGGGGTGCAGAAGGTCTGTTACAGAACAGAGTTTGGAGACTGGGGTGCAGAAGGATCTTACTAAGAGCAGAGTTTTGAGACTGAGGTGTAGAAGCACTGTTTCAGAGAGTAGATGTTGGAGACTGAGGTGCAGAAGGACCCTTGCAAAGAGCAGAGATTGGAGTCTGATGTGCAGAAGGATTGTTACAGAGAGAAGAGGTTGGAGACTGGGGTGCAGAATAATTTTTGCTGAGAGCAGAGGTTTTAGACTGGGGTGTAGAAGGACTGTTGCAGAGAGTAGAGGTTGGAGATTGGGGTCCAGAAGGACTGTTACAGAGAGCACAGTTTGGAGACTGGTGATCAGAAGGACTGTTGCAGAGAGAAGATGCTGGAGACTGGGATTCAAAAGAAAAGTTGCAGAGAGCAGAGGACAGAGACTGGGATGCAGAAGTATCCTTGGGGTGAGCAGAGTATGGAGAATGGGGTGTAGAAGGACTGTTACAGAGAACAGAGGTTGGTGACTAGGGTTTAGAAGGACTTTTTCAGAGAGAAGACGTTGGAGACTTGGGTGAAGAAGTATTGTTGCATAGAGCAGAGGATGGAGACTCAGATGCAGAAGACTGTTACAGAAAGCAGATTTTGAAGACTGGGGTGCAGAAGGACTGTTACAGAGAGCAGACTTTGGAGACTGGGGTGCAGAAAGATGGTTGCAGAGAGCAGAGTTTGGAGACTGGGGTTCAGAAAAATTGTTAGAGAGAGCAGAGTTTGGAGACTATGGTGCAGAAGGACTTTTACTGAGAGCACAGGTTGGAGACTGAGGTGCAGAGAAACTGTTGCAGAGAGCAAAGTTAGGATACTGGGGTGCAGAAGGAGTCTTGAAGAGAGCAGATCTTGGAGACTGAGTTGCAGAAGGACCATCACAGAGAGCAGAAGTTGGAGACTGGGGTACAGAGGAGTGTTACAGAGAGCAGAGGCTGGAGACAGGTGTGCAGAAGAACAGTTACAGAGATCATAATTTGGAAACTGTGTTGCAAAAGAATCTTACTGAGAGCAGAGGTTGGAGAATGAGGTAAAGAAGGACTGTTAGAGAGAGCAGAGTTTGGAGACTGAGGTGCAGAAAAATCGTTGGAGAGAGCAGTGTTTAGAGACTGCAATGTAGAAGGACTGATACAGAAAGCAGAGGTTTAAGACTGGAGTTCAGAAGGACCCTTAAAGAGAACAGAGGTTGGAGACTGAAAGAATCTTACAGAGAGCAGACATTGGAGATTGGGGTGCAGAATGACTGTTGTAGAGAACAGTGGTTGGAGACTGGTTTACAAAAAGACCATTGGAGAAAGTAGAGGTTGGATACTGGGTTTCAAACCACTTCTTTCTGTAACAGTCCTTCTGCACCTCAGTCTCCAAACTCTGCTCTCTGTAACAGTCATTCTACACCTCAGTCTACAACCTCTGCTCTCTGTAACAGTCCATCTGCACCTCAGTCTGACACTTCTGCTCTCTGCACGAAACTTCTGCACCCCAGTCTTTAACAACTGCTCTCTGTAACAGTACACCTGCACCTAAGTCTCCAACCTCTGCTCTCTGTAAGATCCTTCCAGAACATAGTCTCCAAACTCTGCTCTCTAAAACAGTCCTTCAGCACAACAGTCTCCAAACTCTCCTCTCTGTAACAGGCCTTCTGCACGCCAGTCTGAAAACACTGCTCTCTGTAGCAGGCCTTCTGCACCCCAGTCTCCAACCTCTGCTCTCTCCAACTATATTTCTGAACCCCAGCCTCCAAACTCTGCTCTCTGCAATGATCCTACTGCACCCCAGTCTCTAAACTCTGATCTCTGCAACAGTCCTTCTGCAACTCAGTTTGAAACATCTGCTCTCTGTAAGAACCTTCTGCACTCCTGTCTCCAAGCTATGCTTATTTCAACGATCCCTCTGCACCCCAGTGTCAAACCTCTGCTCTATGTAACAGGATTTTGCACCCCAGTCTCCAAATTCTGCTCTCTCTAAGAGTCCTTCTGCACCTGAGTCTCCAACTTCTGCTCTCTTCAACATTCTTTCTGCAGCCCAGTCTCCATCCTCTGCTCCCTGCAACAGTCTTTATGCACCCCAGTCTCCAAACTCTGCTCCCTGCAACAGTCCTTCTGCACCCCAGTCTCCAATCTCTTCTCTTTGTAACAAGCCTTCTGCACCTCAGTCAACAAATTCTGTTTCTGAAACGGTCTTCTGCAACTCAGTCTCCAAACTCTACTCTCTGTAACAGTCCATCTGCACCTCATTCTCTAAAATCTGCTGTCTGCCACGATCCTTCTGGACCCCAGTCTCCAAGTTCTGCTCTGTGCAACAGTCCTTCTGCACCACAGTTTCCAACCTCTGCTCTCTTTAAGATCCTTAGGCACCCCTGTATTTAACCTCTGCTCTCTGAAACTGTCATTCTGCACCCGTGTCTCCAAACTCTACTCTCTGCAACAGTCCTTCTGCACCCCAGTCTCCAAACTCTGCTTTCTACAACAGTCTTTCTGGACCCTAGTTACCAACATCTGCTTTCTGCAACAGTCCTTCTGCACGCCAATCTCTAAAATCCGCTTTCTGCAACAGTCATTCTGCACCTCAGTCTGAAAACTCTGCTCTCTGCAACGACCCTTCTGCACCCCAGTCACCTACCTCTGCTCTCTGCAACAGTACTTCTGTATTGCATTCTCCAACCTCTACTCTCTGTAACGTTCTTTCTGCACCCGATACTAGAGTCTCAGCTTTCTGTAACAGGCCTTCTGCACCCCAGTCTCCAACATTTGCTCTCTGCATCAATTCTTCTTCAACCCAGTCTCCAACCTCTGCTCTCTGCAACAATCCTTTTGCACACCAGTCTTCAACATCTGCTCTCTGCAACAGTCTTCCAGCAACTCAGTCTAAAAAATCTGCTCTCTGCAACGATCCTTCTGCACCTCAGTCTCCAACATCTGCTCTCTGTAAGACCCTTCTGCAACCAAGTCTCCAAACTCTGCTCTCTGTAACAGTCCTTCTGCAGAATAGTTTCCAACATCTGCTCTGTATAACAGGATTTTTGCAACCCAGTCTCGAACCTCTGCTCTCTGTATGAGGCTTTCAGAACCCCAGTCTCCAACCTCTTCTCTCTGCAATGATTTTTCTCAACCCCAGTCTTCAACCTCTTCTCTCTGCAACGATTCTTGTCTATCCCAATCTCCAACATCTGCTTTCTGCAACAGTCCTTTTGCAACCCAGTATCTAAACTCTGCTCTTTGTAAGATTCATCTGAACCCCAGTCTCCAACCTGTGCTCTCTGTAACACTCCATCTGGACACCAGTCTCCAAACTCTGATCTCTGTAACTGTCCTTCTGCACCTCAGTCTCCAAACTCTGCTCTCTGTAACAGTCCATCTGCACCTCATTCTCTAAAATCTGCTGTCTGCAACGATCCTTCTGGACCCCAGTCTCCAACTTCTTCTCTGTGCCACAGTCCTTCTGCACCACAGTCTCCAACCTCTGCTCTCTGTAAGATCCTTCTGCACTGCAGTTACTAAACTCTGCTCTCTGTAACATTCCTTGTCCACCTCAGTCTCCAACTTCTTTCCTCTGCAACAGTGCTTCAGCTCCCCTGTCTCCCAGATCGGCTCTGTGTAACAGTCCTTCTGTACCGCAGTCTCCAACTTCTGCTCTCTGTAATGGTCCTTCTACACCGCAATTTCCAACCTCTGCTTTTCGTGACAGTCTTTCTGCACCTCAGTCTCCAAACTCTGCTCTCTGTAACACTCCTTTTACACCTCAGTCTCCAACCTCTGCTCTCTGTAACAGTCTTTCTTCTCCCCAGTCTCCAACCTCTGCTATTGGTAACAGTCCTATACCGCAGGCTTCAACGTCTGCTCTCTTTAACGGTCCTTCTGCATCCCAATTTCCAAACTCTGCTTCCTGTAACAGTCCTTCTGCACCTGAATCTCCAAACACTGCTCTCTGTAACAGTCCTTCTACAACCCAGTCTACAACCTCTGCTCTCTGCAACAGTCCTTCTGCACCCCAGTCTCCAACATATGCTCTCTGCAACAGTCCTTCTCACCTCAGCCTGAAGACTCTGCTGTCTGGAACAAACCTTCTGCACCCCAGTCTCCTACCTCTGCTCTCTGTAACAGTCCATCTACACCTCAGTCTCCAACCTCTGCTCTCATTAACAGTCCGTCTGCTCCTCAGTCTCCAATTTCTGCTCTCTGTAAGATCCTTCTGCACTGCTGTCTCCAACCTCTGCTCTCTGTAACAGTATTTCTGCAACCCAGTCTCTAACCTCTGCTCTCCGCAACAGTTCTTCTCCACCCCAGTCTACAACATCTGCTCTCTGCAACAGTCCTTCAGCACTCTAGTTACCAACATCAGCTCTCTTTTACACTCCTTCCGCACCCCAGTCTCCAACCTGTGCTCTCTGTAACAGTCCTCCTGTACTGCAGAATCCAACCTGTGCTCTCGGTAACAGTCTTTCTGCACCCAAGACTTTAATCTCTGCTTTCTGTATCAGTCCTTCTGCACCCCAGTCTCCAACCCCTCCTCTCTATAACAGTCCTTATGTACCCTGGTCTCCAAAATCCGCTATCTGAGACAGTCTTTCTGCACCCCAGTCTCCAATCTCTGCTCTCTGTAACAATCCTTGTGCATCTCAGTCTCAAAACTCTGTATTCTGCAACGTTACTTCTGCACCTCAGTCTCCAACATCTACTCTCTGTATCAGTCTTTCTGCACCTGATTCTTCAACCTCTGCTCTATGTAGGATCCTTCTCCAATTCAGTCTCCAAACTCTGCTCTCTGTAACAATCCTTCTGCACACAGGTCTCCAATATCTGCTCTCTGCAACAGTCCTTCAGCGACTCAGTCTAAAAACTCTGCTCTCTGCAACGATCCTTCTGCACCTCAGTCTCCTACCTCTGCTCTCTGTAAGACCCTTCTGCAACCAAGTCTCCAAACTCTGCTCTCTGTAACAGTCCTTCTGCAGAAAAGTTTCCAACATCTGCTCTCTATAACAGGATTTTTGCAACCCAGTCTCGAACCTCTGCTCTCTGTAACAGGCCTTCAGAACCCCAGTCTCCAACCTCTTCTCTCTGCAATGATTTTTCTCAACCGCAGTCTCCAACCTCTGCTCTCGGCAACATTCCTGCACCCTAGTCACACAAACTCTGCTCTCTGTAAGATCCTTATGCGCTCCAGTCCTCAACTTTTTCTCTCTGCAACGGTTCTTGTCCATCCCAGTCTCCAACATCTGCTTTCTGCAACAGTACTTATGCAATCCAGTATCTAAACTCTGCTCTTTGTAAGATTTATCTGAACTCCAGTCTCCATCCTGTGCTTTCTGTAACAATCCTTCTGCAGACCAGACTCCAAACTCTGATCTCAGTAACTGTCCTTCTGCACCTCAGTCTCCAAACTCTGCTCTGTGTAACAGTCCATCTGCACCTCATTCTCTAAAATCTGCTGTCTGCAATGATCCTTCTGGACCCCAGTCTCCAAATTCTGCTCTGTGCAACAGTCCTTCTGCACCACAGTCTCCAACCTCTGCTCTCTGTAAGATCCTTCTGCACTCCAGTTACACAACTCTGCTCTCTGTAACATTCTTTGTCCACCTCAGTCTCCAACTTCTTTCCTCTGCAACAGTGCTTCTGCTCCCCAGTCTCTGAGATCTGCTCTGTGTAACAGTCCTTCTGTACTGCAGTCTCCGACCTCTGCTCTCTGTAACGGTCCTCCTACACCCCAATTTCCAAACTCTGCTTTCTGTAACAGTTCTTCTGCACCTCAGTCTCCAAACTCTGCTCTCTGCAACACTCCTTCTACACCTCAGTCTCCAACCTGTGCTCCCAGTCTCCAACCTCTGCTCTCTGTAAGATCCTTCTACACTCCAGTTACTAAACTCTGCTCTCTGTAACATTCCTTGTGCACCTCAGTCTCCAACTTCTTTCCTTGAAACAGTGCTTCTGCTCCCCAGTCTCCGAGATCTGTTCTGTGTAACAGTCCTTCTGTACCGCAGTCTCCGACCTCTGCTCTTTGTAACGGTCCTCCTACACCCCAATTTCCAACCTCTGCTTTCTGTAACAGTCCTTCTGCACCTCAGTCTCCAAACTCTGCTCTCTGCAACACTCCTTCTACACCTCAGTCTCCAACCTGTGCTCCCTGTAACAGTCCTTCTGCACCCCAGTCTTCAATCTCTGCTATTGGTAACAGTCCTATACCGCAGGCTTCAACGTCTGCTCTCTTTAACAGTCCTTCTGCATCTCAATTTCCAAACTCTGCTTCCTGTAACAGTCCTTCTGCACCTGAATCTCCAAACTCTGCTCTCTGTAACCGTCCTTCTACAACCCAGTCTCCAACCTCTGCCCACTGCAACAGTCCTTCTTCACCCCAGTCTCCAACATATGCTCTCTGCAAAAGTTCTTCAGCAACTCAGTCTAAATACTCTGCTCTCTGCAACGATTCTTCAGAACCTCAGTCTCCTATATCTGCTCTCTGTAAGACCCTTCTGCAATCCAGTCTCCAAACTCTGTTCTCTGTAAAACTCAGTCCTTCTGCATAATAGTTTCCAACCACTGCTCTCTATAACAAGATTTTTGCAACCCAGTCTCTAATCTGCTCTCTGTAACAGGCCTTCAGAACTCCAGTCTCCAACCTCTTCTCTTTGCTATGATTTTTCTCCACCGCAGTCTCCAACCTCTGCTCTCAGCAACATTCCTGCACCCTAGTAACCAAACTCTGCTCTCTGTAAGATCTTTATTCACTCCAGTCTCCAATATCTTCTCTCTGCAACGATTCTTCTTCATTTCAGTCTCCAACATCTGCTCTCTGCAACGTTCCTTTTGCACCCCAGTCTCCAAACTCTGCTCTCTGTAAGATCCACCTGAACCCCAGTCTCCAACCTCTGCTCTCTGTAACAGTCCTTCTGCATACCAGTCTTTAAAGTCTGCTCTCTGTAACTGTCCTTCTGCACCTCAGTCTCCAAACTCTTCTCTCTGTAACAGTCCATCTGCACCTCAGTCACTAAAATCTGCTCTCCGCAACGATCCTTCTGGACCCCAGTCTCCAACTTCTGCTCTGTGCAACAGTCCTTCGCACCACAGTCTCCAGACACTGCTCTCTGTAAGATCATTCTGCACTCCAGTTTCCAAAGTCTGCTCTCTGTAACATTCCTTCTCCACCCCAGTCTCCAACTTCTCTCCTCTGCAACAGTGCTGCTACTCCGAAGTCTCGGAGATCTGCTCTGTGAAACAGTCCTTCTGTACGGAAGTCTCCAAACTCTGCTCTCTGTAAGGGTCCTTCTACAGCCCAATTTCCAACCTCTGATTTCTGTACCAGTCCTTCTCCACCTCAGTCTCCAAACTCTGCTCTCTGTAACACTCCTTCTACACCTCAGTCTCCAACCTGTGCTTTCTGTAAAATTCTTTCTGCACCCCAGTCTCCAACCTCTGCTCTCTACAACAGTCCTTCTGTACTGCAGTCTCCAACCTCTGTTGTTGTTGTTGGAGTCTCCAAACTCTTCTCTCTGTAACCGTTATTCTGCACCTCACTCTGCAACCTCTGCTCTCTGAAACAGTCCTTCTGCAACCTGTCTTAAAACTCTGCTCTCTGCAAGAGTCCATCTGCACCCCAGTCTCCATCCTCTGCTCTCTGCAACAGTTTTTCTCCACCCCAGTCTCCAACCTCTGCTTCTGTAAGGGGCCTTCTGCACCCCAGTCTCCAAACTCTGCATTCTGTATCAGTTTTTCTGCACCCCAATCTCCAACCTCTTCTCTCTGCCACAGTCCTTCTGCACCTCAGTTTTAAAACTCTGCTCTCTGTATGCAGAAAGACAGATACAGAAAGCAGAATTTGGAGATTGTTGTGCAGAAGGAATGTTACAGAGAGCAGAGGATGGAGACTGGGGTTCAGATGGACTGATAAAGAAAGCAGAGGTTGGAGACTGGGGTGCAGAACGACCGTTTCAGGGAGGAAACTTTGGAGACTGCAATACAGGAGGACTATTACAGAGAGAAGAGGTTGGAGACTGGGGTAGAAAAGAAGTGTTTCAGAGGGCAGATGTTGGATACTGGTGGGAAGAAGAACTGTTGCAGAGAGCAGAGTTTGGAGACTGGGATGTAGAAGAACTGTCGCAGAGAGCAGAGGTTGGAGACTGAGGTGCAGAAACAATGTTACAGATAGCAATGTTTTGAGACTGGGGTGCAGAAACACTGATTGAGAAAGCCGAGGTTTAGTCTGGGGTGCAGAAAGACCGTTACAGAGAGCAAAAGTTGTAGACTGTGGTTAAAAAGGACTGTTGCAGATAGCAGAGGTTAGAGAATGGGGTGCAGAAGAACTGTTACAAAGAGCAGAGGTTAGAGAATGGGGAGCAGAATTAAGGTTGCAGAGTTCAGAGGTTGGAGACATTGGTGCAGAAGAACTGTTACAGAGAGCAGAGTTTGGAAACCCTGTTGCAGAAGGACTGATACAGAAAGCAGAGGTTTGAGACTCTGCTGCAGAAGGACCGTTAAAGAGAGCAGAGGTTGGAGACTGCGGTATAGAAGGACTGTTACATAGAACAAAGGTTGGAGACTGGTGTGCAAAGGACTGTTTCAAAAAGCACAGGTTGGAGACTGAGTGCAGAAGGATAGATACAGAGAGAAAATGTTGGAGATTGGTATTCAGAAGGACTGATTCAAAAATCAGAGTTTGGAGACTGGGTTGCAGAAGGACCGTTACAGAGAGCAGAGGTTGGAGACTGTGGTAAATAAGGACTGTTGCAGAGAGAAGTGTTTGGAGACTGGGGAGTAGAAGGACTGTTGCAGAGAACAGAGGTTGGAGACTGGGTTGCAGCAGGACAGTTAAAGAAAGCAGATTTTGGAGACTGGGTTGGAGAAGGAATGTTACAGAGAGCAGAGTTTAGAAACTGGGGTGCAGAAAGACCTTACAGAGAGCAGAGTTTAGAAACTGGGGACCTTACAGAGAGCACAGGTTGGAGACAGGGGTGCAGAAGGACTGTTGAGGAGAGGAGACGTTGGAGACTGGGGTGCAGAAGGATCATTGCAGAGAGCAGAGGTTGGAGACTGAGGTGCAAAAAGAGTGTTACAGAGAATAGAGGTTGGAGATTGGGATGCAAAAGGCCTGTTACAGAGAGCAGAGTCTGGAGACTGGGGTGCAGAAGAACTGTTACAGAGAGCAGAGTTTTTAGACAAGGTTGCAGAAGGATCTTACAGAGAGCGGAGATTGTAGACTGAGGTGCAGCAGGAGTGTTACAGAGAGCAGAGGTTGGAGACTGGGGTGCAGAAGGCCTTTTACGGAGAGCATAGTTTGGAGAACGGCTCCAGAAGGACTGTTACAGATGGCAGAGTTTGGAGACTGGTTTGCAGAAAAATCTTACAGAGAGCAGATGTTGGAGACTGACGTGCAGAAGGACTGTTGCAGAGAGCAGAGTTTGGAGATTGGGGTGCAGGAGGATCGTTGCAGAAAACAGAGTTTTCAGACTGCGGTGCAGGAGGACTGTTGCAGAGAGCAGAGTTTGGAGACTGAGGTGCAGAAGGACTGTTACAGATGGCAGAGGTTGGAGACGGCAGTTCAGAAAAACCGTTACAGAGAGCAGAGTTTAAAGACTGAGGTGCAGAAGGACTGTTACAGAGAGCAGTGGTTGAAGACTGTGGTCAGAAAGATCGTGCAGAGAGCAGAGGTTTCAGACTGAGATGTAGAATGACTGTTACAGAGAGCAGAGGTTGGAGACTGAGGTGCAGAAAGAGTGTTACATGGAGCAGATTTTACAGACTGTGTTGCAGAGGGATCTTACATAAAGCAGAGTTTGGAGATTGAGGTGCAAAGGATTGTTGCAGAGAGCAGATTTTTCAAACTAAGATGCAGAAGGACTGTTGCAGAGAGCAGATGTTGTAGACTGGGGTGCAGAAAGACCGCTACAGACAGCAGAGGTTGAAAACTGGCTTGCAGAAGGCCTGTTACAGAGAGCAGAGTTTTGAGACTGTTTTGCAGAAGGACTGTTACAGAGAGCAGAGTTATGAGTCTGGGTTTCAGAAGGATCTTACAGAGAGCAGTGGTTAGAGACTGAGGTGCAGAAGAACTGTTGCAGAGAGCAGAGTTTAGAGAATAGGTTACAGAAGGACTGTGGCAGAGAGTAGATGTTGGAGACTGTTGTTTAGAAGGACTATTTCAAAGAGCAGAGGTTGAAGAATGGGGTGCAGAAGGACTTTTGCAAAGACCAGAGATTGGAGACTGAGGTGCAGAAGGACTGTTACAGAGAGCAAAGGTTGGAGACTGTTGTGAAGAAGGATTGATAAAGAAAGCAGAGGTTGGAGACTGGGGTGCAAAAGGACCTTTACGGAGAGCAGAGTAATGAGACTTCGGTATAGAAGGACTGTTCCATAGACCAGAGTTTGGATATTGGAGAGCAGAAGGACTGTGGCAGAGGACAGAGGTTAAAGACTGGGGTTCAGCTGGACCGTTGCAGAAAGAGCAGATTTTTAAGACTGGTGTTCAGAATTACTGTTACATAGGTTGGAGACTAGGGTTCAGAAATAATTATACAGAGAGCAGAGTTTGGAAACTGGGGTGCAGAAGGATCTTACAGAGAGCAGAGGTTGGAGATTGATGTGCAGTTGGATTCTCACAGAGAGCAGAGTTTGGATACTGGGGTGCAGAAGTACTGTTGAAGAGATCAGATGTTGGTAACTAGTTTGCAGAAGGACTGTTGCAGAGAGAAGAAATTGGAGACTGGGGTGCAGAAGGACTGTTGCAGAGAGCAGAGTTTGGAGACTGAGGTGCAGAAAGACTTTTATATAAAGAAGAGTTTTGAGACTATGCTGCCGAAGGACTGTTACAAAGAGCAGAGTTTGGAGACTGGGTTCCCGAATAATCTTACAGTGAGCAGAGGTTGGAGACTGAGGTTCAGTTGGACTGTTACAGAGAGCAGTGGTTGGAGACTGGGGTGCAGAAGGATCTTGGAGAGCAGAGGTTTCAGACTGAGGTGCAGAAACACTGTTACAGAGAGCAGAGATTGGAGGCTGAGGTGTAGAAGGACTGTTACAGAGAGCAGAGTTAGGAGACTGAGGTTCAGAAGAACTTTTACAGAAAGCAGAGGTTGGAAATTGGGGTGCAGAAGGACCGTTGCAGAGACCAGAGTTTGGAGACTGCGGTATAGAAAAACTGTTACAGAGAGCAGAGGTTTGAGTCTGAGGTGCAAAGGACTGTTACAGAGAGCAGAGTTTAGAGACTGGGGTGCAGAAGGATTATTGCAGAGCACAGAATTTTTAGACTGACGTGCAGAACGACTGTTGCAGAGAGCAGTTGTTGGAGAGTTGGGTGCAGATGGACTGTTTCAGAGAGCAGACGTTGGAGACTGGGGTGAAGAAGGATCGTTGTAGAGAGCAGAGGTTTGAGACTGGGGTGCGAAAGGACTGTTACAGAGAACAGAGGTTGCTGACTGGGTGCAGAAGGCCTGTTACAAAAGAGTTTCTAGAAAGGGTGCAGAAAGACTGTTACAGATGGAAGAGTTTGGAGACTTGGTTGCAGAAAGATCTTACACAGAGCAGAGGTTGGAGACTGAGGTGCAGAACGACTGTTACAGAGAGTAGAGGTTGGAGACTGAGGTACAGAAGGATTGTTAAAGAGAGCAGATGTTGGAGACTGGGGTGCAGAAGGACTGTTTCAGATAGCAGAGGTTGGAGACTGGGGTGTAAAAGGACTGTTGGAGAGAGCATAGTTTGGAGACTGGGTGCAGAAAGAATGTTGCAGAGAGCAGAGATTGGAGACTTAGATGCAGGAGTTTTATTGAGATCACAGGTTAGAGACTGGGGTTCAGAAGGACTGATAGAGAAAGCAGAGGTCGGAGACTGTGGTGCAGAAAGAAAATTACAGAGAGCAGACTTTGGAGACCGCAGTACATGAGGCCTGTTACAGAGAGCAGAGGTTGGAGACTGGGGTGGAAAAGAACTGTTTTAGAGAGGAAATGTTGGAGTCTGTGGTGAAAAATGACTGTTGAAGAGAGCTTAGGATGGAGACTAGAGTGCAGAAGTACTGTTGCAGAGAGCAGAGTTTGTAGACTGAGTTGCAGAAGGACTGTTACAGCGGGCAGAGTTTGGAGACTGTGGTGAAAAACGACGGATACAGAAAGCAGAGGTTGGATACTGGGGTGCATAAGGACCCTTACAAAAAACAAAGGTTGGAGACTGCAGTACAGAAGGACTGTTACAGAGAGCAGAGGTTGGTGACTGGGGTGCAGAATAACTGTTGCAGAGAACAGAGATTGGAGACTTGGGTGCAGAAGGTTCGTTGGGGAGAGCAGAGTATGGAGACTGGGGTGTAGAAGGACTGTTGCAGAGAGCAGAAGTTGAAGACTGGGGTGTAGAAGAAATTTTGCAGAAGCAGATGTTGGAAACTTAGGTGCAGAAGGACTGTTGCATAGAGCAGAGGTTGGAGACTGGGGTGCAGAAAGATAGTTAAAGAGAGCAGAGGTTCGAGACTGGAGTGCAGAAAGATCGTTGCAGAGAGCAGAGGTTGGAGACTGGGGTGCAGAAGGATAGTTAAAGAGAGCTGAGGTTGGAGACAGGGTTGCAGAAAGATCATTGCAGAGAGAAGAGGTTGGAGACTGGGGCACAGAAGGATCGTTAAAGAGAGCAGAGTTTGGAGATTATGGTGAAGAAGGACTTTTACAGAGAGCACAGGTTGAAGACTGGGGTGCAGTAGGACTTTTACAGAGAGCAGAGGTTGGAGACTGAGGTGCAGAAAAACTGTTGCAGAGAGCAAAGTTTGTAGTCTGGGGTGCAGTTTGAGTGATGCAGAGAGCAGAGAATGGAGAATGATGTGCAGAAGGACCCTTACAGAGACCAGAGGTTGGAGACTGCTTTACAGAAGAACTGTTACAGAGAGCAGAGGTTTGAGACAGGTGTGCAGAAGGATGTGACAGACAGCAAATTTTGGAGACTGGGGTACAGAAGGACATTTGTGGAGAGCAGAAGTTGGAGCCTGGGGTGCAGAAGAATCGTTGAAGAAAGAAGAGTTTGGAGACTGGGGTCAAAAATCCTGTTACTGACAGCAGAGGTCGGAGATTGGGTTGCAGAAGGCCTGTTAGAGAGCAGTGCTTTGAGACTGTGGTGCAGAAGGTCAGTTACAGAGAGCAGCGATTAAAGACTGGGTTGCAAAAGGATCTTACAGAGAGCCGAGGTTGTAGACTGAGGTACAGAAGGACTGTTACAGAGAGCAGAGGTTGGAGACTGAGGTGTAGAAGGTTCGTTGCAGTGAGCAGAGTTTTCAGACTGAGGTACAGAAGGACTGTTACATAGAGGAGAGGTTGGAGACTGAGGTGTGGAAGGTTCGTTGCAGTGAGCAGTTTTCAGACTGAGGTGCAGAAGGACTGTTACTGAGAGTAGAGGTTTTAGCCTGGGGTGCAGAAGGCACGTTACAGAGAGAAGAGGTTGGAGACTGGGGTGTAGAAGGACTGTTGCAGAGAGTAGAGGTTGGATATTGGCGCACAGAAGGACTGTTGGCGAGAGAAGAGGTTGGAGACTGGGGTAGAGAAGGACTGCTGCAGAAAGTAGAGGTTGGAGACTGAGGTGCAGAAGGACTGGTACAGAGAGCAGAGGTTTAAGGCTTGGGTGCAGAAGGACTTATACAGAAAGCAGACGTTGGTGACCTGGGTGCAGAAGGATTGTTGCAGAGAGCTAAGGATGAAGACTGGGGTGGAGAAGGACTGTAGCAGAGAGCAGATGTTGGAGAATGGGGTGAAGAAGAACTTTTGCAGAGAGCGGAGTTTGGAGACTGGGGTGCAGAAGGACTATTGCAGAGAGTAGAGTTTGCAGACTGAGGTGCAGAAGGACTGTTACAGAGAGCAGCATTTGAAGAATGTGGTGCAGAATTACTGATACAGAAAGCAGAGTTTGGAGACTGGGGTGCAGAAGAAACCTTACAGAGAACAGAGGTTGGAGACTGCGGTACAAAAGGACTGTTACAGAGAGCAGAGGTTGGAGACTGGGGTAAAGAATAAGTGTTGTAGAGAACAGAGGTTGGGGACTGGGGTGCAGAAAGACCATTGCAGAAAGCAGAGGTTGGAGACTGGGTTTCACAAGGATCTTACAGAGAGAAGAATTTGAACACTGAGGTTCAGAAGGACTTTTGCAGAGAGCAGAGGTTTGAGATTGGGACGCAGAAGGACTGTTGCAGAGAGCAGAGTTTTGAGTCTGAGGTCCAGAAAGTCTGTTACAGAGAGCAGAGGTTAGAGACTGGCGTGCAGAAAGACTGTTGCAGAGAGCAGAGGTTGCAGAGTGAGGTCCAGAAAGACTGTTGTAGAGAACGGAGTTTGGAGACTCGGGTGCAGAAGGACCATTGCAGAAAGCAGAGGTTGGAGACACGGTTTCAGAATGATCTTACAGAGAGCAGAGGTTAGACACTGAGGTTCAGAAGGACTGTTGAAGATAGCAGAAGTTGGAGATTGGGACGCAGAAAGACTGTTGCAGACAGAGAGGATGGAGTCTGACGTGCAGAAAGAAAGTTACAGAGAGCAGAGGTTGAAGACTGGGGTTAAGAAAACTGATACAGAAAGCAGAGTTTGGAGAATGGGGAGCAGAAGGATCCTTAAAGTGAGCAGAGTTCGGATACTGCAGTACAGAACTGTTAAAGAGAGCAGAGGTTGGAGACTGAGGTCGAGAAGGACTGTGGCAAAGAGCAGATTTTGGAGACTGGGGTGCAGAAGAACTGTTACAGACAGAAGAGGTTAGAGATTTGGGTGCAAACGGCCTGTTACACAGATCAGAGTTTGAAGACTGGGGTGCAGAAGGACTGTTGCAGACAGCAAGGATGAAGACTGGGGAGCAGAAGGACTGTTGCAGAGAGCAGAGGTTTCACAGTGAGGTGCAGAAGGACTTTTACAGAGAGCAGAGTTTTGAGACTGTCTTGCAGAAGCACTGATACAGACAGCAGAGGTTGAGAATTGGAGTGAAGAAAGACCCTTAAATAGAATAGAGGTTAAAGACTGTGGTACAGAAGAACTGTTGTGGAGAACAGAGATTGGAGACTTCTGTGCAGAGGGACCATTTCAGAGAGCAGAGTTTTGAGACTGGGGTGTAGAAGAAATGTTACAGAGAGAAAAGTTTGGAAACTAGGTTGCAGAATAATCATACAGAGAGAAGTGTATGGAAATTGGGGTGCAGAAGGAGTGTTGCAGAGAGCAGAGTTTGGAGCCTTGGGTGCAGAAGGATCGTTGCAGAGAGAAGAGTGTGGATACTGGGGTGCCAAAGAACTGTAAAAGAGAGAAGAGTTTGGAGACTTGGGTTCAAACGGCCTGTTACACAGATCAGAGTTGGGAGACTGGGGTTCAGAAGGACTCTTACAGAAAGCTGAGTTTGGAGACTGGTTTTCAGAAAGATCTTACACAGAGAAGAGGTTGGAGACTGAGGTGCAGAAGGACTGTTACAGAGAGTAGATGTAGTAGACTGAAGTGCAAAAAGACCGTTGCCAAGAACAGGGTTTGGAGACTGAGTTGCAGAAGGACTGTTTCAGAGAGAAAAGGTTGGAGACTTAGGTGTAGAAGGACTCTTGAAGAGAGAAGAGTTTGGAGATTGGGGTGCAGAAGGACTGTTGCAGAGAGCAGAATTTGGAGACTGAGGTGCAGAAGGACTGTTTAAGAGAGCAGAGCTCGGAGACTTGAGTGCGGAAGGATGGATACAGAAAGCAGAGGTTTGAAGTAGGGGGGGTAGAGAGAGAAGAGGGGAGGGAGGGGAGGGGAGGGGGGATAGTAGAGGATAGGAAAGGCAGCAGAATACAACAGACACTAGGATGGCAATATGTAAAGCAATGGAAGTGAAACTGATGTGGTTCTGCAAGCTATATAAGGGGCAATATAAGAGTGCATAACCCACTTGAATCAAAATGTGAAATATGATATATCAAGAACTATGTAATGGAGGGGTAAGACAAGATAATACAAATTGAAGAAATGATTTACAGTAGAAGGGGTAGAGAGAGAAAAGGGGAGGGGAGGGGAGGGGGGATAGTAGAGAATAGGACTGACAGCAGAATACATCAGACACTAGAAAGGCAATATGTCAATCAATGGAAGGGTAACTGATGTGATACAGCAATCTGTACACGGGGTAAAGTTGGGAGTTCATAACCCGCTTGAATCAAACTGTGAAATATGATGTATTAAGAACTGTGTAAGGTTTTGAACGAACAACAATAAAAAAATAAATAAATTAAAAAAAAAAAAAAGAAAGCAGAGGTTTGAGACTAGGATGCAGAAGGACCGTTACAGAGAGAAGTGTTTAAAAACTGCAGTCCAGAAGGACTGTTACAGAGAGCAGAGGTTTGAGACTGGGGTGGAGAAGAACGGTTCCAGAGATCAGATGTTGGAGACTGGGGTGCAGTAGGATTATGGCAGAGAGTAGAGGTTGGAGATTGGGGTGTATAAGAACTGTTGTAGAGAGTAGAGTTTGGAGACTGGGGTGCAGAAGGACCGTTGCAGAGAGGAGAGGTGGGAGACTGAGGTGTAGAAGAATTGTTAAAGAGTGCAGAGGTAGGATACTGGGGTGCAGAAGGTTGAACCAGAGAGTAAAGGTTGGAGATTGGGGTAAAGAAGGCCTGATACAGAGAGCAGAGTTTAGAGACTGTGGTGCTGAAGGGTCGTTACAGAGAGCTGAGTTTGGAGACTGAGGTGCAGAAGGACTGTTACAGAGAGCAGAGTTTGGAGATTGGGGTGCAGAAGACTGTTACAGAGAGCAGAGGTTGGAGACTGGGGTGCAGAAGGCCTGTTACAGAGAGCATAGGTATGAGACTGAGATGCAGAAGGATTGTTGGTAACCCCAGTTACTAAGAGCAAAGGTTGGTAACTGGGGTTCAGAAGGACAGTTAGAGAGAGCACAGCTTGGAGCCTGGGGTGAAGAAGAAATGTTGCAGAGAGCAGAGGTTGGAGACTGGGGTGCAGAAAGACTGTTGCAGAGAGCAGAGTTTGGAGACTGTGGTACAGTAGGACTGTTACAGAGAGTAGAGCCTGGAGACTGGGGTGCAGAAGGAATGGCACAGTGAGTACAATTCGAAAACTGGGGTGCAGAAGGATCTTATAGAGACCTGATGTTGGAGACTGGGTGCAGAAGGACTCTTGCAGAGAGCAGATGTTGGAGACTGGGGTGCAGAAGGATCATTGCAGAGAGTAGAGGTTGGAGACTTGGGTGTAGAAGGACTGCTGCAGAGAGCAGAGGTTGGAGACTGAGGTGCAGAAGGACTGTTAGAGAGAGCAGAGGTTAGAGACTGGGGTGCAGAAGGACCCGTACTGAGAGCAGAGTTTGGAGACTGCGGTACAGAAGGACTGTTAACGGAGAGCAGAATTTTGAGACTAGGGTGCAGTAGGACTATTGCAAAGAAAAGTGTTTGGAGACTGGGGTGAAGAAGAAATGTTGCAGAGCACAGAGGTTAGAGACTGAGGTGCAGAGGGTCGTTACAGAGATAAGAGGATGGAGACTGGGGTGCAGCAGGCCTGTTACAGAGAGCAGAAGTTGGAGACTAGGGTGCAGAAGGATCATAGAAGAGAGCAGAGTTTGGAGACTGAGGTGCAGAAAGATCCTTGCAGAGAGCAGAGGTTTGGGACTGTGGTGCATAACAATCTTTACAGAGAGCAGAGGATGAAGACTGGGGTGCAGAAGGACAGTTGCAGAGAGCACAGATGGAGACTGAGGTTCAGAAGAAATGTTGCAGAGAGCAGAAGGTGGAGACTGTGGTGCAGAAGGACTTTTGCAGAGAGCAGAGGTTGGAAACTGGGGTGCAGAAGAACTGATAAAGAAAGCAAACTTTGGAGACTGGGGTGCAGAAGTACCGTTACAGAGAAAAAAGGTTGGAGACTGCGGTACAGAAGGAATTGAACTGAGAGCAGATATTGGAGACTGTGGGGCAGAAGGACTGATGCAGAGAACAGAGGTTGGAGACTGGGGTGCAGAAGGACAGTTGCAAAGAGCAGAGTTTGAAGACTGAGGTGCAGAAGAATTGTTAGAAAGCAGAGCTAGGATACTGGGGTGCAGAAGGAATGTTGAAGAGAGCAGAAAAAGGAGACTGAGGTGCAGAAAAACTTTTTCAGAGAGCAGAGGTTGTAAACTGGGGTGCAGAAGGACTGTTACGGAGAGCAGAGTTTGGAGACTAGAGTGCAGAATTACTAATATGGAAAAAAGGGTTTTAAATCTGGGGTGCAGAAAGACTGTTGCAGAGAATAGAGGTTGGATTCTGGGGTTCAGTAGGACTGTTGCAGAGAGCAGAGGTTGGAGACTGAGGTGCAGAAGGACTGTTATAAAGAGCAAAGTTTGGAAACCGGGGTGAAGAAGGATTTACAAAGAGCAGAGGTCGGAGACTGGGATGCAGAAGGACTGTTGCAGAGAGAAGAGGTTGGAGACTGAGGTGCAGAAGGATCATTGCAGAGAGAAGAGGTTGGAGACTGGGGTGCAGAAGGACCATTACAGAGAGCAGAGTTTGGAGACTGGGGATCAGAAGGTCTTTTACAGAGAGCAGAGTTTCAATACTGGGGTTTAGAAAGACTGTTACAAAGTGTAGAGTTTGGATACTTGGGTGCAGAAGGATGGTTGCAGAGAGAAAAGGTTGGAGACGGGGGTGCAGATAACCTGTTAGAGAGAGCAGAGTTTGGAGACTGGGGTGCAGAAGACCTTGTACAGAGAGCAGAGGTTTGAGACTGGGGTGCAGTAGGATTGTTATAGATAGCACAATTTGGAGACTGGGGTGCAGAATTATCGTTGCAGAGAGCAGAGGTTACAGACTGAGGCTTAGAAGGACTGTTACAGAGAGCACAGGTTGAAATCTTAGGTGCAGAAGGACTGTTACAAAAGCAGAGGTTTGCAATAGGCGTGCAGAAGGACCGTTATAGAGAGAAGAGGTTGGAGACTGGGGTTCACAAAACCTGTTACAGAGAGCAGAGTTTGGAGACTGGCGTGCAGAAGACCTCGTACAGAGAGCAGACGTAAGAAACTGAGATGCAGAAAGATTGTTACAGAGAGCAGAGGTTCGAGACTGGGGTGCAGAAGGACTATTACAGAGTACGAAGTTTGGAGACTGAGGTGCAGAAGGACTTATACAGAGAGCAGAGGTTGGATACTGAAGTGCAGAAGGACTGTTACAGAGAGCAGAGTTTGGAGACTGAGGTGCAGAAGGATTGTTATAGAGAGCAGAGGTTTGAGACTGAAGTGCAGAAAAACTCCTACAGAGAACCAAGTTTTGAGACTGGGGTGCAGAAGGATCATTGCAGAGAGCAGAGGTTGGAGACTGAGGGACAGAATGATCGTTGCAGAGAGCAGAGGTTCAGACTGCGATGCAGAAAAATCGTTACAGAGAGCAGAGGTTGAAGACTGGGGTGCAGAAGGACAGTTACAGAGAGCACAGATGGAGAATAAGGTGCAGAAGAAATGTTGCAGAGAGCAGAAGTTTGAGACTGGGGTGCAGAAGGACTGTTACTGAGAGCCGAGGTTGGAGACTGGGGTGAAGAAGAACTGATACAGAAAGCTGGCTTTGGAGACTGGGGTCCGGAAGGACTGTTACAGAGAGCAGAGGTTGGACACTGCGGTACAGAAGGACTGTTACAGAGAGCAGAGGTTGGAGACTTAAGTGCAGAAGGACTGATGAAGAGAACAGAGGTTGGTGACTGCGGTGCAGAAGAACCGTTGCAGAGAGTAGAGTTTGGAGACTGAGGTGCAGAAGGATTTTTACAGAGAGCAGAGGTTGGAGACTTATGTGCAGAAGGACTGTTGCAGAGAGCAGAGGATGGAGACTGAGGTGAAGAAGAATCTTTGACGAGAGAAGATGTTGGAGACTGGGTTGCACAAAGCCTGTTACAGAGTGCAGAGTTTGAAGAGTGGGGTGCAGAAGGTCTGTTACAGAGAGCAGAGTTTTGAGCCTGGGGTGCAGAAGCACGGTTACATATAGCACAGTTTCGAGACTGGGTTGCAGAAGGATCTTATAGAGAGCATTTTGGAGTCTGAGGTTCAGAAGTTTTGTTACAGAGAGCAGAGTTTGGAAACTGGGGTGCAGAACGATTGGTGAAGAGAGAAGAGTTTTCAGACTGAGGTGAAGAAGGACTTTTTCACAGAGCAGATATTAGATCCTGGGGTGCTGAAGGATCGTTGAAGAGAGCACAGGTTGGAGACTGGGGTGCAGAAGGCCTGTTACAGAGAGCAGAGGTTGAAGACAGGGGTGCAGAAGGCGTGTTACAGAGAGCAGAGTTTGGAGACTGGGGTGAAGAAAGACTGTTACAGAGAGCAGATTTTTAAAAATGGGTTGCAGCAGGATCTTACAGAGGGCATATTTTGGAGACTGAGGTGCATAAGGACTTTTATAGAGATTATAGGTTGGAGACTTAGGAGCAGAAGGACTGTTGTAGAGAGCAGAGGTTGGAGACTGAGGTTCAGAAGGATTGTTACAGAAATCAGAGCGTGGAGACTGGGGTGCAGAAGGAGTGTAACAGAGCAGAGTTTGAGATTGGGGTGCAGAAGAACTTTTACCGAGAACAGATGTTGGAGACTGGGGTGCAAAAGGACTGTTGCAGAAAGCAGAGTTTGGAGACTTAGGTGCAGAAGGACTGTTACAAAGATCAGCATTCGGAAACTGGGGTGCAGAAGGACCATTGCAGAGAGCAGAAGTTGGAACCTGGGGAGAATAAGGATCGTTGCAGAGAGCAGATGTTGGACTCTGTGGTACAGAAGGACTGTTACAGAGAGCAGAGTTTTAAAAATGGGTTGCAGAAGGATCTTACAGAGAGCATATTTTGGAGAATACGGTGCAGAAGGACTTTTACAGAGAGTAGAGGTTGGAGACTTAGGAGCAGAAGGACTGTTGTAGAGAGCAGAGGTTGGAGACTGAGGTCCAGAATGATTGTTACAGAGATCAGAGTGTGGAGACTGGGGTGCAGAAGGAGTGTAACAGAGAGCAGAGTTTGGAGATTGGGGTGCAGAAAAATTTTTACTGAGAGCAGAGGTTTAAGACTGGGGTGCAGAAGGACTGTTGCAGAGAGCAGAGTTTGGAGACTTAGGTGCAGAAGGACTGTTACAAAGAGCAGCGGTCGGAAACTGGGGTGCAGAAGGACCATTGCAGAGAGCTGAAGTTGGAACCTGGGGAGAATAAGGATCGTTGAAGAGAGCAGATGTTGGACACTGGGGTGCAGAAAGACTGTTACAGAGAGCAGAGTTTTAAGAATGGGTTGCAGAAGGATCTTACAGAGAGCATATTTTGGAGACTGAGGTGCAGAAGGACTTTTACAGAGAGTAGAGGTTGGAGACTTAGGAGCAGAAAGACTGTTGTAGAGAGCAGAGGTTGGAGACTGAGGTCCAGAATGATTGTTACAGAGAGCAGAGTTTGGAGATTGGGGTGCAGAAGGATCGTTTCAGTGAGCAGTGGTTGGAAACTGGGGTGCAGAAGGGCTTTCACAGAGAGCAGAGTTTGGAGACTGAGTTCCAGAAGGATTGTTACAGAGAATAGAGGTTGAAAACTGAGGTGCAGAAGGATCGTTGCAGAGAGCAGAGGTTGGAGACTGTGGTGCAGAAGGATCGTTGCAGAGAGAAAAGGTTGGAGACTGGGGTGCAGAAGGCATGTTACAGAGAGCAGAATTTGGAGACTGGGGTGCAGAAGACCTGTTATAGAAAGCAGAGTTTGGAGACTGGGGTGCAGAAGGATTGTACAGATAGCACAGTTTGGAGATTGGGGTGCAGAAGGATCGTTGCAGAGAGCAGAGGTTTCAGGCTGAGTCTTAGAAGGACATACAGAGAGCAGAGTTTGGAATCTGAGTTTCAGAAGGACTGTTATAGAAAGCAGAGGTTGGCAATTCGCGTGTAGAAGGACCGTTATAGAGAGAAGAGGTTGGAAACTGCGGTACAGAAGGACTGTTACAGAGACCAGAGTTTGGAGACTGCGGTGCAGAAGGACCATTGCAGAGAGCAGATGTAGGACACTGGGGTTGAGAAGAACTGTTACGAAAAGCAGACGTTGGAGACTAAGGTGCAGAAGGACTGTTACAGAGAGCAGAGGTGAAGACTGGGGGGCAGAAGGACCATTACAGAGAGCAAAGGTTGGAGACTTAGGTGCAGAAGAACTTTTACAGAGAGCAGTGTTTGGATACTGGGGTGCAGAAACACTGCTACAGAGAGCAGAGTTTGGATACTGGGGTTCAGAAACACTGCTACAGAGAGCAGAGTTTGGAGACTGGGATGAAAAAGGATCTTCCAGAGAGCAGAGTCTGGACACTGGTGTGCAGAAGGACTGTTGCAGAGAGCAGAGTTTGGAGACTGAGGTGCAGAAGGATCATTGCAGAGAGAAGAGGTTGGAGACTGGTGTGGAGAAGGACTGTTACAGACAGCAGAGGTTGGAGACTGAGGTGCAGAAGGATCGTTTCATAAAGTAGAAGTTGGAGACTGGGGTTCAGAAAGACCGTTACAAATTGCAGAGGTTGGATACTGAGGTGCAGAAAGTCTTTTACAGAGAGGAGAGGTTGGAGACTGGGGTGTCACAGGATTCTTACAGAGAGCAGAGGATGGAGACTGAGGTGCAGAAGAAGTGTTACAGAGAGCAGAGTTTGGAGATTGGGGTTCAGAAAAACTGTTACAGAGAGCAGGGTTTGTAGACTGTGGTTCAGAAGGCCTGTTACAGAGAGCAGAGTTTGGAGATGAGGTGCAGAAGGATCGTTACAGAGAGCAGAGGTTGGAGACTGAGGTTCAGAAGGATTGTTACAGATTTTTGACACTGATGTGCAGAAGGACTGTTACAGAGAACAGAGCTTGGAGTATGGGGTGCAAAAGGACTGTAGCAGAGAGAAGAGTTTGAAGACTGGGGTGCAGAAGGATCGATGCAGAGAGCAGAGGTTGGAGACTGAGGTGCAGAAGGATTGCTAAAGAGAGCAGAGTTTGGAGACAACGCTTCAGTAGGATAGTTACAGAGAGCACAGGATGAAGACTGGGGTACAGAAGAAATGTTGCAGAGTGCAGAGGTTTGAGACCGGGATGCAGAATTACTGTAGCAGAGAGCAGAGGTTGGAAACTTGGGTGTAGGCGGACTGTTGCAGAGAGCAGACGTTGGAGACTGAGATGCAGAAGGATCCTTGCAGAGAGCAGAGGTTGGATACTGGGGTGCAGAAGGACTGATGTAGAGAGCAGATGTTGGAGACTGAGGTGTAGTATGACTGTTACAGAGAGCAGAGGTTTTACACTGGGGTGCAGAATAACGGATACGGAAAGTAGAGTTTGTAGTCTAGGGTATAGAATGACTGTTACAGAGAACAGATTTTGTAGTCTGGGGTGCAGAAGGACTGTTGCAGAGAACAGAAGTTGGAGACAGGGGTGCAGAAAGGCCATTGCAGAGAGATGAGGTTAGAGACTGAGGGCAGAAGGCCTATTACAGAGAGCAGAATTTGGACACTGGGTTGCAGAAGACCTGTTACAGAGAGCAGAGGTTGGAGACTTGGGTGCAGAAGGATTGTTATAGATAGCACAGTTTAGAGACTGGGGTGTAGAAGGATCAATGCAGAGAGCAGAGCTATCAGACTGATTCTTAGAAGGACTCTTATAGAGAGGAGAGATTGGAGTCTGAGGTCCAGAAGGACTGTTATAGAAAGCAGAGGTTGGTAATTGAGGTGCAGATGGACCGTTACAAAGAGAAGAGGTTGGAGACTGCGATACAAAAAGACTATTACAGAGAGCAGAAGTTGGAGACTGGGGTGCAGATCGACTGTTAGAGAGAGCAGAGGATAGAGGCTGAGTTGCAGAAGGACAGTTACAGAGAGCACAGGTTGAAGAGTGGGGTGCAGAATAAATGTTGCAGAGAGCAGAATTTGGAGACTTGGGTGCATAAGGACTGATGCAGTGAGCAGAGGTTCGAGACTGGGGTGCAGAAGTATCATTGCAGAGAGAAGAGGTTGGAAACTAAGGTGCAGAAGGATTGTTACACAGAGCAGAGTTTGGTTCCTGGTGTGTAAAAGGACTGCGGCAGAGGACAGAGGTTGGAGACTCAGGTGCAAAAGGACTGATACATAGAGCAGAGGTTGGAGACTGGGGTGCATAAGAACTGATACACAAAGCAGAGGTTGGAGACTGGGGTTTAGAAGGACCGTTACAGAGAGAAGAGTTTGGAGACTCCAGAAGAGAAAGACTTTTACAGAGAGCAATGTTTGGAAACCAAGATGCAGAAGGACTTTTGCAGAGAACAAACGGTGGAGACTGGGGTGCAGAAGGATTCTTACAGAGAGTAGAGTTTGGAGACTGGGGTGCAGAAGGAACGTTGCAGTGAGCAGATGTTGGAGACTGGGGTGCAGAAGGATTTTTACAGAGAACAGAGTTTGGAGACTGGGGTGCAGAAGGATTGTTTCAGAGAGTAGAATTTGGAGACTGGGGTGCAGAAGGACCGTTACAGATTGCAGAGTTTGGAGACTGAGGTGCAGAAGAACTTTTACACAGAGGAGAGGTTGGAGACAGGGGTGTCAAAGGATTCTTACAGAGAGCAGAGGATGGAGACTGGCGTGCAGAAGGAGTGTAACAGAGTGCAGAGTTTGGCGATTGGGGATCAGAAGAACTGTTACAGAGATCAGAGGTTGGAGACTGTGGTGTAAAAGGCCTGATACAGAGAGCAGAGTTTGGAGATTAGGTGCAGAAGGATAGCTACAGAGAGCAGAGGTTAAACACTGATGTGCAGAAGGACTGTTACAGAGAGCAGAGGTTGGAGACTGGGATGCAGAAAAATCTTTGCCTTGAGCAGAGTTTGGAGACTGAGGTGCAGAAGGATTGCTACTGAGAGCAGAGTTTGGAGACCTGGGTGCAGTAGGATAGTTACAGAGAGCACAGGTTGGAGACTGGGATGCAGAATAAATGTTGCAGAGAGCAGAGGTTGTAGACTGGGGTGCAAAAGGACTTTCGCAGAGAACAGAGGTTGGAGACTGTGGTGTAGAAGGACTGTTGCAGAGAGCAGACGTTGGAGACTGGGATGCAGAAAGATCGTTGCAGAGAGCAGATGTTGGAGACTGGCATATAGTAGGACTTTTGCAGAGAGCAGAGGTTGGACACTGGGGTGCAGAAGGACTGATACAGAGAGGAGTGATTTTAGACTGGGGTGCAGAATAACTGATATGTAAAGTAGAGTTTAGAGACTGGGGTGCAGAAGGACTGTTGTAGTGAGCAGAGTTTGTTGCCTGGGGTGCAGAAGGACAGCTGAAGAGAACAGAGGTTTGATACTGGGGTTCAGAAGGGCCGTTGCAGAGAGATGAGTTTGGAGACTGAGGTGCAGAATGACTGTTACAGAGAGCAAAGTTTGGAGAACGACGTGCAGAAGGATCTTAGAGAGAACAGACGTTGGAGATTGGGATGTAGAATGATCGTTGGAGAGAGCAGAGGTTGGAGACTGGGGTGTAGAAGGACTTTTGCAGAGAGCAGAGGTTGGAGACTGAGGTGAAGAAGGCCTGTTACAGAGAGCACAGTTTGGAGACTGGGTTGCAGAAGACCTGTTACAGAGAGCAGATGTTGGAGACTAGGGTGCAGAAGGATTTTTATAAATAGCACAGTTTGGAGACTGGGGTTTAGAAGGGTTGTTGCAGAGAGCAGAGGTTTTACACTGAGACTAAGAGGAACTGTTACAGAGAGCAGAGTTTGGAGTCTGAGGTGCAGAAAGACTTTTTCAGAAAGCAGAGTTTAGCAATTGGTGTGAAGAAGGACCGTTATAGAGAGAAGAGGTTGGAGACTGCGGTACAGAAGGACTGTTACAGAGAGCAGAGTTTGGAGTCTTGGGTGCAGAAGGACCATTGCAGAGAGCAGATGTCGAAGACTGGGGTGCAGAAAGACTGTTATAGAGAGCATACTTTGGAGACAGAGGTGCAGAAGGATTGTTACAGAGAGCAGAAATTGGAGATTGAGGTGCAGAAGGACTGTTGCAGAGAGGAGAGGATGGAGACTGGGATGCACAAGGAGTTTTACAGAGAGCAGAGTTTGGAGATTGTGGTGCAGAAGAACTGTACAGAGAGCCGAGGTTGGAGACTGGGATTCAGAAGGATTGTTACAGATAGCAGAGTTTGGAGACTCGGGTGCAGAAGGACTGTTACAGGGAGCAGAGGTTCGAGACTGGGGTGCAGAAGAACTGTTACAGAGAGCAGATGAGGGAGACTGAGTTGCAGAAGGACTGATAAATAGAGCAGAGTTTTGAGACTGAGGTACAGAAGGATCGGTACAGAGAGCAGGGGTTGGAGACTGAGGTGCAGAAAGACTGTTAAGGGGAGCAAATTTTGGAGACTGTGTTGCAAAAGGATCTTACATTGAGCAGAGTTTGGAACCTGAGGTGCCGAAGGACTGTTACAGAGAGCAGATGTTGAAGTCTGGGGTGCAGAAGAATTGTTGCAGAGAGCAAAATTTTCAGATTGAAGTGCAGAAGGACTTTTGCAGAGAGCAGATGTTGGAGACTGGGGTGTAGAAGTTTCCTTGCAGAGAGCAGAAGTTGGAGACTGCAGTACAGAAGTACTGTTGCAGAGAGAAGAGGTTGGGGACTAGGGTACCCAAAAACTTTTTCAGAGAGCAGATGTTGGAAACTGTTGTTCAGAAGGACAGTTGCAGAAGATGGAGAATGCGATGCAGAAGAACTTTTGCAGATAGCAGAGGTTGGAGACTGAGGCACAGAAGGACGGACAAAGAAAGCAGAGGTTGGAGACTGGGTTGCAAAAGGACCTTTACAGAGAGCAGAGTTTGGAGACTGGGGAGCAGAAGGAGTGTTGCAGAGTACAGAGGTTGGTGACTGGGGTGCAGTAAGACTGTTTCAGAAAGCAGAGTTAGGAGACTGGTGTGCAGAAAGAATATTGCAGAGAGCAGAGTTTGGAAACTGGGGTCAGAAGGATCTTTCAGAGAGCAGACGTTGGAGACTGGGGTTCAGAAGGATCGTTGCAGAGAGCAGAGTTTGGACACTGAGGTGCAGAAGGACTGTTGCAGAGAGCAGATGTTGGAGACTGGGGTGCAGAAGGACTGTTTAGAGAGCAGATGTTGGAGACTGGGGTGCAGAAGGACCCCTTCAGAGAGCAGAGGTTGACGACTGAGGTGGAGAAAGACTGTTACAGAGAACAGAGTTTGGAGACTGGGGTGCAGAATGACTGTTGCAGAGAGCATTGGTTTAAGACTGAGGTACAGAAGGATCATTGCAGAGAGCAGAGTTGGAGTTGGGATGCAGAAGCACTGTTACACAGAGCACACGTTGCAGACTGGGGTGCAGAAAGAATTTTGCAGACACCAGAGGTTGTAGACTGGGGTGCATAAGAACTGTTGCAGATAGCAGAGTTTTGATATGAGGTGCAGAAAGACTGTTACAGAGAGCAGAGATTGTAGACTGGCGTGCAGAAGGACTTATACAGTGAGCAGAGGTTGGAGACTGGGGTGCAGAAGGACCGTTACAGAAAGATGTGTTTGGAGACTGCGGTACAGAAGGACTGTTACAGAGAGTAGAGTTTGGCGACTGGGGTGCAGAAGGAGTGTTGCAAAGAACAGAGTTTGGAGACTGAGGTGCAGAAGGACTGTTTCAGAGAGCAGAGTTTTTGGAAAGGTTTCAGTAGGATGTTACAGAGAGCAGAGATTGTAGACTGAGGTGCAGCAGGACTGTTACAGAGAGAAGAGGTTAAAGACTGGGGTGCAGAAGGATTGTTATAGAGAACAGAGTTGGAGACTGGGGTGCAGAAGGCCTATTAGAGAAAGGAGAGTTGGAGAAGGCGTGCAGAAAAACTGTTACAGAGGGCAGAGTTTGGAGACTGGGTTGCAGAAGAAACTTACAGAGAGCAGATGTTGGAGAGTGAGGTGCAGAGGAACTGTAACAGAGAGTAGAGGTTGGAGACTGAGGCACAGAAAGATTGTTACAGAGAGCAGAGTTTGGAGACTGGGGTGCAGAAGGACTGTTGCAGATACCAGAGGTTGGAGACTGGGGTGTAGAAGGACTGTTGCAGAAAACAGAAGTTAGAATCTCTGGTGCTGAAGGACTGTTGCAGAGTGCAGATGTAGGAGATTGTGATGCAGAAGGACTGTAACAAAGAGCAGAGGTTTGCAACTGGGGTGCAGAAGAACTGATAAAGAGAGCAGAGTTTGGAAACTAGGGTGCAGAAGGCCTCTAACAGAGAGCAGAGTTTTGAGACTGGGGTAAAGAAGGATCATTGGAGACAGCAGAGTTTCCATACTCAGGTGCAGAAGGACTGTTGCAGAGATCAGATGTTGGAGACTTGCTTCAGAAGGACTGTTACAGAGAGGAGATGTTGGAGACTCGGATGCAGAAGCATCGTTGCAGAGAGCAGAGTTTGGACACTGGGGTACAGAAGGATTCTTACACAGAGAAGAGGTTGAAGACTGAGGTGAAGAAGGACTGTTACAGAGAGCAGATATGCGAGACAGGGGTGCAGGACTGATACAGAGAGCAGATATGGGAGACAGGGGTGCAGGACTGATACAGAGCAGAAGTTGAAGACTGAAGTACAGAAGGACTGTTACAGAGAGAAGAGGTTGGAGACTCGGCTGCAGAAGGATTATTGCAGAGAGCAGAGTTTTCAGAATGAGGTACAGAAGAACTGTTGCAGAGAGCAGATGTAGGAGAATGGGGTGTACAAGGACTGTTGCAGGGAGCAGAGTTTGGAGACTGGTGTGCAGAGGGATCGTTGCAGAGAGCAGAGGATGGAGACTGGGGTGCAGAAGGACTGATACAGAGAGCAGAGGTTGGAGACTGGGTTGCAGAAGGTTTTTTAAATAGAGCAGAGTTTGGAGAGTGAGGTGCAGAAGAACTGTCACAGAGAGCAGAGTTTGGAGACTGGGTTGCAGAAGGATCTTACATAGAGCAGATGTTGGAGACTGAGGTGTACAAGCACAGTTACAGAGAGTAGAGGTTGGAGACTCAGGTGCAGAAGGACCATTGCAGAGACCAGAGGTTGGAGACTGAGGTGCAGAGGATTGTTACAGAGAGCAGAGTTTGGAGACTGGGGTCTATAAGGATTATAACAGAGAGAAGAGGTTTGAAAGTAAGGTGCAGAGGGACAGTTACACAGAGCACAGGTTGGAGACTGGGGTGCAGATTGACTGATACAGACAGCAGAGGTTGCAGACTCGGGTGTAGAAGTACCCTTACAGAGAGCAGAGGTTGGAGAATGCAGTACAGAAGGACTGTTATAGAGAGTAGAGGTTGGAGACTGGGGTGGAGAAGGACTGCTGCAGAGAGCAAATTTTGGAGACTGGGGTGCAAAAAGAGTGTTGCAGAGAGCAGAGGATGGAGACTGGGTTGCAGAAAGACTGTTGCAGAGAGCAGAGTTTGCAGACTGAGTTGCAGAAGGACTGTTAGATAGGGTAGAGTTAGGTGAGACAGTGGTGCAAAACAACTTATACAGAAAGCAGAGGTTGGATACTTGGATGCATTAGGACCCTTACAGAGAACAGAGGTTGGAGAAGGCGGTACAGAGGACTGTTACAGAGAGCAAAGGTTGGAGACTGGGGTGCAGAAGAACTGATGTAGAGAACAGAAGTTGGAGACTGGGGTGCAGAAGGATCGTTGGGACGAGCAGAGTATTTAGACTAGTGTGTAGAATGACTGTTGCAGAGAGCAGAGATTAGAGACTGAGTTGCTGAAGGACTGTTTAAGAGAGTAGATGTTGGAGACTTGTGTGCAGAAGGACTGTTGCATAGAGCAGAGATTTGAGACTGAGGTACAGAAGGACTGTTACAGAGAGCAGAGGTTGGACACTGGGGTGCAGATGGATTATGGCAGAGAGAAGAGTTTTCAGACTGAGGTACACAACAACTTCTCTTCAGGAAGCAGATGTTGGAGACTGGGGTTTACAAGGGCTGTTGCAGCCAGCAGAGGTTTCAGACTGTGGTGCAGAAGGATCGTTGCAGAGAGCAGCAGTTGGAGACTGAGGTGCAGAAGGATCGTTGCAGAGAGCAGAGGTTCAAGACTGGGGTGCAGAAGGATCGTTACAGAGAGCAGAGTTTGGAGACTGGGGTCCAGAAGACTTTTACAGAAAGCACAGGTTGGAGAATGGGGTGCAGAAGGAACGTTGCGGAGAGCAGAGGTTGGAGACTTGGTTGCAGAAGGACTGTTGCAGAAAGCAGAGTTTGGACACTGAGGTGCAGAAGGACTGTTGCAGAGAGCTGATTAAAGACTGGGGTGCAGAGGGACTGTTTCAGAGGGCAGACTTTAGAGACTGAGTTTAAGAAAGATCTCACAGAGAAAAGAGTTTGGAGAGTGAGGTGCAGAAGGACTGTTACATAGACTGGAGTTTCGAGACTTAGGTGCAGAAGGATCGTTACAAAAAGAAGAGGTTGGAGACTGGGGTACAGACGGACTTTTACAGAGAGCACAGGTTTGATACTGGGGAGCAGAAGGAATGTTGCAGAGAGCAGAGGTTGGAGACTGGGGTGCAGAAGGACTGATGCTAAAAGCAGAGGTAGGAGACTGAGGTGCAGAAAGACTGTTACAGAGAGCAGAGTTTGGATATTGGGGTGCAGAAGGATTATTGAAGAGAGCAGAGTTTTCAGACTGAGGTACAGAAGAACTGTTGCAGAGAGCAGATGTTGTAGACTGGGTTGCACAAAGACTGTTGCAGAGGTTGGAGACTGGGGTGCAGACAGACTTTTACAGATAGCAGAGGTTGGAGACTGGGGTGCAGAAGGCCTCTTACAGAGAGCAGAATTTGGAGACTGGGGTGATGAAGGACTGCTACAGAGAGCAGAGATTGGAGACTGGGTTGCAGAAGGATCTTAAAGAGAGCAGAGGATGGAGACTGAGGCGCAGAAGCACTGTTACAGAGAGTAGAGGTTGGAGAATGAGGTGTAGTAGGACCATTGCAGAGAGCAGAGGTTGGAGACTGAGGTGCATAAGGATTGTTACAGAGATCAGAGGTTGGAGACTGGGATTCAGAAGGATTGTTGCAGAGAGCAGAGGTTTTATTTTTTTATTTTTTATTTTTTATTTTTTTTATTTTTGGTCGTTCAAAACCTTACACAGTTCTTAATACATCATATTTTGCAGTTTGATTCAAGCGGGTTATGAACTCCCAACTTTACCCCGTATACAGATTGCTGTATCACATCAGTTACCCTTCCATTGATTGACATATTGCCTTTCTAGTGTCTTATGTATTCTGCTGTCAGTCCTATTCTCTACTATCCCCCCTCCCCTCCCCTCCTCTCCCCTTTTCTCTCTCTACCCCTTCTACTGTAAATCATTTCTTCCATTTGTATTATCTTGTCTTACCCCTCCATTACATAGTTTTTGATATATCATATTTCACATTTTTATTCAAGTGGGTTATGCACTTCCATTTTACCCCTTATACAGCTTGCAGAATCACATCAGTTACACTTCCATTGCTTTACATATTGCCATCCTAGTGTCTTTTGTATTCTGCTGCCTTTCCTATCCTCTACTATTCCCCCTCCTTTCCCCTCACCTCCCCTCTTCTCTCTCTACCCCCACTACTGTAATTAATTCCTCCCCCTTGTATTATTTTTCCCTTTCCCCTCACTTCCTCTTGTATGTAATTTTGTATAACCCTGAGGGTCTCGTTCCATTTCTATGCAATTTCCCTTCTCTTTCCCTTTCCCTCCCACCTCTCAACCCTGTTTAATTATGGTCTTCTTCTCGTGCTCTTCTTCCCTAGTCTGTTCTTAATTACTCTCCTTATATCAAAGAAGACATTTGGCATTTGTTTTTTAGGGCTTGGCTAGCTTCAATTAGCATAATCTGCTCTAATGCCATCCATTTCCCTGCAAATTCTATGATTTTGTCATTTCTTAATGCAGAGTAATACTCCATTGTGTATAAATGCCACATTTTTTTATCCATTCGTCTGTTGAAGGGAATCTAGTTTGGTTCCACAGTCTTGCTATTGTGAATTGTGCTGCTATGAACATCAATGTAGCAGTGTCCCTGTAGCATGCTCTTTTTAGGTCTTTAGGGAATAGACCAAGAAGGGGGATAGCTGGGTCAAATATTGGTTCCATTCCCAGCATTCCAAGAAATCTCCATACTGCTTTCCAAATTGGCTGCACCAATTTCCAGTCCCACCAACAATGTACAAGCATACCCTTTTCCCCACATCCTCGCCAGCACTTATTGTTGTTTGACTTCGTAATGGCTGCCAATCTTACTGAAGTGAGATGGTATCTTAGGGTGGTTTTGATTTGCATTTCTCTGACTGCTAGAGATGGTCAGCATTTTTTCATGTACTTGTTGATTGATTGCATGTCCTTCTCTGAGAAATGTCTGTTCAAGTCCTTGGCCCATTTGTTGACTGGGCTGCAGAAGGACTGTTGCAGCGAGCAGAGGTTGAACACTGGGATGCAGGAGGACTGTTGCAGAGAGCAGATGTTGCAGTCTGAGGAGCAGAAGGACCCTTAAAGAGAACAGGGGTGGGATACTGTGGTACAGAAAAACTGTTACAGGGGGCAAAGGTTAGAGATCGGGTGCAGAATAACTGTTGTGGAGAACAGAGTTTGGAGAGTGGGGTGCAGAAGGACCATTGCAGATAGCAGAGGTTGGAGACTGGGTTTCAGATCGATCATACAGAGAGCAGAGTTTGGACACTGAGGTGCAGAAGGACTGATGCAGAGAGCAAAGGTTGGAGATTGGGGCGCAGTAGAACTGTTGGAGAGAGCAGAGTTTAGCGACCGGGGCACAGAAGGACTGATACAGAAAGCAGAGTTTGGAGACTGGGGTGCAGAAAGACCGTTACAGAGAGCAGAGGTTGGAGACTGAAGTACAGAAGGACGGTAACAGAAATCAGAAGTTGGAGACTGGGGTGGAAAAGGACTGTTGCAGAAAGCAGATTTTGAAGACTGGGGTGCAGAAGGACTGTTGCAGAGAGCAGAGGTTGCAGAGTGAGGTGCAGAAAGACTGTTACAGAGAGCAAAGTTTGGAGAATGGTGTGCAGAAGGAACCTTACAGAGAACAGACGTTGAAGACTACGGTACAGAAGAACTGTTGTAGAGAACAAGGTTGGAGACTGGGGTGCATAGGGACCATTGCAGAGAGTAGACGTTAGAGACTGTGGTGCAGAAGAAATGTTACCGAGAGAAGAGTTTGGAAACTGGGGTGCAGAAGAATCTTTCAGTGAAAAAAGTCTGGCGACTGGGGTGAAGAATGATTGTTGCAGAGAGCAGACGTTTGAGACTTGGGTGCAGAATGATCTTTACAGAGAGCAGAGGGTGCAGACTGGGGGTGCCGAAGGACTTTTACAGAGAGCAAAGTTTGGAGTCTGGGTTCAGAAGTACTGTTATAGAAAGCAGAGTTTGGAGACTGGTTTTCAGAAGAATCTTACAGAAAGCAGAGTTTTGAGACTGCGGTACAGAAGGATTGTTATAGAGAGCAGAGGTTGGAGACTGGGGAAAAGAAAAACTGTTGCAGAGGACAGAGGTTTGAGACTGGGGTGCAGCTCGACCATTGCAGAAAGCATAGGTTGGAGACTGCGGAAGAAAAAGCATCATACAGAGAGCAGAGTTTGGATACTGGGGTGCAGTAGGATCTTACAGATAAGAGGTTGGAGACTGATGTGCAGTAGGACTCTTACAGAGAGCAGAGTTTGGAGACTGGGGTGCAGAAGGACTGATAGAGAAAGCAGAGATTGGAGTTTGTGGTGAAGAAAAAAGGTTACAGAGAGCAGAGGTTGGACTGCAGTACAGAATAATCTTTTACAGAGAGCAGTGGTTGGAGTCTGGGGTGCCGAATGATTGTTGCAGAGATCAGATGTTGCTAACTAGGGTGCAGAAATACTGTTGCAAATAGCAGAGTTTGGAGACTGGGGTGCATAAGGACTGATACAGAAAGCAGAGGGTGGAGACTGGAGTGCAGAAGGACTCTTACAGAGAGCAGATATTGCACACTAGGTTGCAGAAGGACTGTTAAAGAGAGCAGAGTTTAGAGACTGGGGTGCAGAATGACTGTTGCAGAGAGCAGAGGTTGGAGACTGGGATGGAGAAGAATTGTTGCAGAGAGAAGGTTTTGGTGACTTGTGTGCAGTAGAACTTTTACAGAGAGCAGAGTTTTTTAGACTGCATTTAAAAGGATCTTACAGAGAGCAGAGGTTTGAGACAGAGGTGCAGAAAGACTGTGGCAGAGAGCAGATGTTGGAGACTCCAGTACAGAAGGACTGCTGCAGAGAGCTGAGATTGGAGACTAGGGTACACAAGGACTTTTTCAGAGAGCAGATGTTGGAGACTGCTGTTCAGAAAAACTGTTGCAGAGAGCAGAAGTTGGAGAATGGGGTACAGAAAGACTTTTGCAGAGAGCAGAGGTTGGAGGCTGAGGTTCAGATGGACGGATAATGAAAGCAGATGTTGGAGACTGGCATGCAAAAGGACCTTTACAGAGAGCAGAGTTTGGAGACTGTGGCACAGAAGGACTATTACAGAGAGCAGAGTTTGGAGACTGGGGAGCAGAAGGACTGTTGTGGAGTACAAAGGTTGGAGACTGGGGTGAAGCAGGACCGTTGCAGAAAGAAGAGGTTGGAGACTGGCATGGAGAAGAAATATTACAGAGAGCAGATTTTGGAAACGGTGGTGCAGACAGATCTTTCGAGACCAGAGGTTGGAGACTGAGGTGAAGAAGGGTCGTTGCAGAGAGTAGATGTTGGAGACTGAGTTTCAGAAGGATCGTTGCAGAGAACAGAGGTTAGAGACTGGGGTACAGAAGGATCGTTGCAGTCAGCAGAGTTTCCAAACTGAGATGCAGAAGGACTCTTACACAAAGCAGAGGTTGAAGACTGAGGTTAAGAAGGACAGTTACAGAGAGCAGATGTGGAAGACAGGGGTGCAGGACTGATACAGAGCAGAAGTTGGAGACTGAGGTACAGAAAACTGTTACAGAGAGCAGAGGTTGGAGACTCGGGTGCAGAAGGATAATTGCAGAGAGCAGAGTTTTCAGACTGAGGTACAGAAAAACTGTTGCAGAGATCAGATGTTGGAGATAGGGGTGCACAATGACTGTTGCAGCGAGCAGAGATTGGAGACTGGGGTGCAGGGGGATCGTTGCAGAGAGCAGAGGTTGGAAAGTGGGGTGCAGAAGGCCTTTTACAGAGAGCAGACATTGGAGACTGAGGTGCAGAAGGACTGTTACAGAGAGCATAGATTAACGACTGGAGTGCAGAAGGACTGTTGCAGAGAAGATTATGGAGACTAGGGTGTAGAAGGACTGTTCCAGAGAGGAGAGGTTGTAGACTGGGGTGCAGGAGCATCATACAGAAAGCAGAGTTTGGAGACTGAGGTGCAGAAGGACTGTTGCAGAGAGCAGATATTGGAGACTGAGATCCAGAAGGACTGATACAGAGGGCAGAGTTGGGAGACAGGGGTGCAGAAGCATCTTACACTGAGCGATGTTTGGAGACTGAGGTTCAGTAAGACTGTTGAAGAGAGCAGAGGTTGGAGACTGGGGTGCAGAAGGACTGTTATAAAAAGCAGAGTTTAGAGAGTGGGGAGCAGAAGGACTGTTGCAGAGTACAGTCTTTTGAGACTGTTGTGCAGCAGGACCGTTGCAGAAAGCAGAGGTTGGAGACTTTCGTGGAGAAGAAATATTACAGAGAGCAGATTTTGGAAACTGGGGTGCAGAACGATTTTTCAGAGAGCAGAGGTTGGAGACTGGTGTGCAGAAGGACTGTTACAAAGAGCAGAGTTTGGAGAATGCGGTACAGAAGAACTGTTACAGAGAGCAAAGGTTGACAACTGGGGTGCAGAAGGAGTGTTTCAAAGAACAGAGGTTGGAGACTGAGGTGCAGAAGGACTGTTACAGAGAGCAGAGTTTTTAGACAAGGTTGCAGAAAGATCTTACAGACAGCAGAGTTTGTAGACCGAGGTGCAGCAGGACTGTTAAAGAGAGCAGAGGTTGGAGACTGGGGTTCAGAAGGCCTGTTATGGAGAGCAGAGATTGTAGAAGGGCTCCAGAAGGTCTATTACTGATGGCAGAGTTCGGAGACTTGGTTGCAGAAAAATTTTACAGAGAGCAGATGTTGGAGACTGAGGTGCAGAAGGACTGTTACTGAGAGTAGAGGTTGGAGACTGAGTTTCAGAAGGATGGTTGCAGAGAACAGAGGTTGGAGACTGGGGTACAGAAGGATTGTTGCAGTCAGCAGAGTTTCCAGACTGAGATGCAGAAGGACTCTTACACAGAGCAGAGGTAGAAGACTAAGGTTAAGAAGTACAGTTACAGAGAGCAGATTTGGGAGACAGGCATGCAGGACTGATACAGAGCAGACCTTGGAGACTGGGGTGCAGAAGGATCATTGCAGAGAGTAGATTATAGAGACTGGGGTATAGAAGGACTGTTCTAAAGAGCAGAGGTTGGAGACTGGGGTCCAGAAGGACTGTTGCAGAGAGCAGTTGTTTAAGACTGAGGTGCAGAAAAACTGTTACAGGGAGCAGTGTTTGGAGACTGGTGTGCAAAAGGACTGATACTGAGTGTAGAGTTTGGAAACTGGGGAGCAGAAAGATCTTACAGAGAGAAAAGTTTGGAGACTGGGGTACATAAGGATTGTTGCAGAGAGCAGACGTTGGAGACTGGGGTGCAGAAGGCCTGTTGCAGAGAGCAGTTGTTGAAGACTGATGTGCAGAAAAACTGTTACAGAGAACAGTGTTTGGAGACTGAGGTGCAGAAGGACTGTTGAATAGAGCAGTGTTTGGAGACTTGGGTGCAGAAGGACCGTTACAGAGAATAGAGGTTGGAGACTGTGGTACAGAAGTTCTGTTAAAGAGAGCAGAGGTTGAAGAAAGATGTGCAGAATTATCTTACAGAGAGCAGAGGTTGGAGACTGGGGTGCAATAGGAATGTTGCAGAGAGCAGAGGATGGAGAATGGGGTGCAGAAAGATCGTTGCAGAGAGAAGTGGTTGGAGACTGAGATGCAGAAGACCTGATACACAGAGCAGAGCTTGGAGACTGGAGCGCAGAAGGCCTGTAACATAGAGCAGCGTTTGGAGACTGGGTGGCATAAGGATATTACATAGAGCAGAGGTTGGTGACTGAGGTGCTGAAGGATTGTCAGAGAGAGCAGAGGTTGTAGACTTTGGTCCACAAGGATGGTTGCAGAGAGCTGAGTTTTCAGAATGAGCTTTAGAAAAACTGTTGCAGAGAGCAGATGTTGGAGACTGGGGTGCAGAAGAACTGTTGCAGAGAGCAGAGTTTGGAGACTTGGGTATAAAAGAACCATTGCAGAGAGCAGAGGGTGCAGACTGGGGTGCCAAAGGACTGTTACAGAAAGCAGATTTTGGAGACTGGGGTGCAGAAGGATTGGTACAGAGACCACATGTTGAAGACTGAGGTGCAGAAAGACCTTCACAAAGAGAAGTGGTTGGAGACTGAGGTGCAGAAGGACTGTTGCAGAGTGTAGAGGTTAAAGACTTGGGTGTAGAAGGACTTTTGCAGAGACCAGAGTTTGGAGATGGGGGTGCCAAAGGACTGTTGCAGGGAGCAGACGTTGTAGACTGAGGTGCAGAAGGACTATTACAGAAAGCAGAGTTTGGAGACTTAAGTGCAGAAGGACTTATAGAGAAATCAGAGGTTGGAGAGTGGGGTGCAAAAGGACCATTAGAGAGAGAAGAGTTTGGAAACTGCAGTACAGAAGGACTCTTACAGAGAGCAGAGGTTTGAGACTGGGTTGCAGAAGTCCTGTTACAGAGAGCAGAGTTTGGAGACTGTTGTGCAGAAGGACTGTTACAGAGTGCAGAGTTTAAAGACTGGGTTGTAGAAGGATCTTACACAGAGCAGAGTTGGGAGAATGAGGTGCAGAAGGACTGTTACAGAGAGCAGAATTAGGAGACTGGCGTGCAGAAGGGTGGTTTAAGGGAGCAAGTTTTCAGACTGAGTTTCAGAAGGACTGTTGCAGAGAGCAGATGTTCGAGACTGGGGTGCAAAAGACTTTTGCAGAGAGGAGAGTTTGGAGACTGGGGTGCATAAGGACTGTTATAGAGAGCAGAGTCTGGAGACTGGGTTGCTGAAAGATCTTACAGAAAGCAGAGGTTGGAGACTGAGGTGCAGGTGGACTGTTACAGAGAGCAGTGGTTTGAGACTGGGGTGCAGAAGGATCGTGCAGAGAGTAGAGGTTTCAGACTGAGGTCAAGAAGGACGGTTACAAAGAGCGGACATTGGAAACTGAGGTGTAGAAGGACTGTTTCACATAGGAGAGTTTGGAGACTCAGGTGCAGAAGGACTGTTAGAGGAAGCAGAGTTTGAAAATTGGGGTGCAGAAGGACTTTTACAGAGAGCAGAGGTTGGAGACTGCGGTATAGGACTGTTAATGAGAGCAGAGGTTGGAGACTGGGGTGCAGAAAAATTCTTACATAGAACACAGGTTGGAGACTGAGGTGCACACGGTAAGATACAGAGAACAGAGGTTAGAGACTGGGGTTCAGACAGACTGATACTGAAAGCAGAGGTTGGAGACTTGGGTGTAGAAGGACCCTTACAAAGAGCACAGGTTGGAGACTGCGGTACAGAAGGACTGTTACAGAGAGGAGATCTTGGAGTCTGGGGAGCAGAAGTACTGTTTCAGAGGACAGAGGTTGGAGACTGGGGTGGAGAAATAATGTTTCAAAGAGCAGAGTCTGGAAACTGGAGTGCAGAAGGATATTAAAGAGAGCAGAGGTTGGAGAGTGTTGTGCAGAAGGACTGTTGCAAAGAGCAGACTTTGGAGACTGGGGTCCAGAAGGATCCTTGCAGAGAGCAGAGTTTGGAGACTGGGGTGGAGAAGAATCGTTGAAGAGAGAAGAGGTTGGAGACTGGAGTGAAGAAGTCCTGTTACAGAGAGCAGAGTTTAAATACTGTTGTGCAGAACGACTGTTACAGAGTGCAAAGTTTAAAGACTGGGGTGCAGAAGGACTGTTACAGAGAGCAGAAGTTGAAGACTGGCGTTCAGATGGATCTTATACAGAGCAGAGTTTGGATACTGGGGTGCAAAAGGACTATTGCAGAGAGCAGATGTTGGAGACTGGGGTGGAGAAAAATCGTTGCAGAGAGAAAAGTTTGGAGACTGGGGTGCAGAAGAACTGTTACAGAGAGCAGAGGTTGGAGACTGTTTTGCAGAAGGTCTGTTACAGAGTGTAAAGTTTAAAGACTGGGTTGCAGAACTATCTTACAGAGAGCAGAGTTGGGAGACTGAGGAGAAAAAGGACTGTTACAGACAGCAGAGGTAGGAGACTGTGGTGCAAAAGGGTCGTTGCAGAGAGCAGAAATTTCAGACTGAGATGCAGAAGAACTGTTGCAGAGAGCAGATGTTGGAGACTGGGGAGCAGAAGGACTGTTGCAGAGAGCAGATTTTGGTAACTAGGGTGCAAAATGGCTGTTGTAGAGAGCAGAGTTTGGAGAATATGCTGCAGAAGGACTGTTGCAGAGAGCAGAGTTTAGAGACTGATGTGTGGAAGTCCTGCTACAGAGAGCCTAGGTTGGAGACTTGGATGCATAAGGACTGTTACAGAGAGCAGAGATTGGATACAGAGGTGCAGAAGGATCTTACAGAAAGCAGAATTGGGAGACTGTGGTGCAGAAGGAGTGTTGCAGAGATAAGAGGTTGGAGACTGGGGTGCACTAGAATCATTGCAGAGAGCAGAGGTTGGAGACTGGGGTGCAGAAGGATCGTTGCAGAGAGCAGATTTTGGAGACTGGGGTGCAGAAGGCCTGCTACAGAGAGAAGACTTTGTAGACTGGCGTGCAGAAGGCCTGTTATAGAGAGGAGAGGGTGGAGATTGAGGTGCTGGTGGACTGTTATATAGAGCAATGTTTTGAAATGGGGCGCAGAAGAATCGTGTAGAGAGCAGAGGTATCAGACTGATGTGCAGAAGGACTGTTACAGAAAGTAGAGGTTGGAAATTGGGGTGCAGAAGGACCGTTACAGAGACCAGAGTTTGGAGACTGCCGTATAGAAAAACTGTTACAGAGAGCAGAGGTTGGAGACTGGGGTGCAAAAGGAATGATACAGAGAGCACATGTTGGAGACTGAGGTGCAGAAGAATAGATACAGAGAGCAGAGGTTTGAGACTGAGGTTCAGAAAGACTGATACCGAAAGCAGTATTTGGAGACTGGGGTGCAGAAGGCACGTTAAGGAGAGCAGTGGTTGGAGACTGCGGTAAAGAAGGACTGTTACAGAAACTGGGAGAAGAAAGACTGTTGCAGAGGACAGAGTTTGGAGACTAAGGTGCCGCAGGACACTTGCACAAAGCAGAGTATAAAGACTGGGGAACAGAAGAGATGTTACAGAGAACAGAGTTTAGAATCTTGAGTGCAGAAGCATCTAACAGAGACCAGAGTTTGGAGACTGTGGTGAAGAAAAACTGTTGCAGAGAGCAGTGATTGGAGACTGAGGTGCAGAAGTTCTGTTATGTAGAGTAGAGGTTGGAGACTCCTGTGCAGGGGATGGTTGAAAGGAGCAGAGCTTGGAGACAAGGGTGAAGAAGGATCTTACAGAGAGCAGAAGTTGGAGACTGAGGTGCAGAAGGTCTCTTTTAGAGATCAGAGGTTGGAGACTGGGGTGCAGTAGGATCATTGCAGAGAGCAGAGGTTGGAGACTGGGGGGCAGAAGGACTGTTTCAGAGAACAGATTTTAGAAACTGGGGCGCAGAAGACTGTTACACAGAGCAGAGTTTGCAGACTGGGTGCAGAAGGACTGTTACAGATAGCAGAGTTTGGAGACTGGGGTTCAAAAGGACTGTTACAGAGTGCAGAGTTTAAAGACTGGATGTCAGAAGGATCTTAAAGATAGCAGATTTGGGAGACTGAGGTGTAGAAGGACTGTTACAGAGAGCAGAGGTAGGAGACTGGGGTGCAAAAGTGTCGTTGCAGAGAGAAGAGTTTTCAGACTGAGGTGCAGAAGAACTATTGCAGAGAGCAGATGTTGGAGACTGGGGTGAAGAAGGACTGTTGCAGAGAGCAGAGGTTGGAGACTGGGGTGCAGAAGGACTGTTGTAGAGAGCAGAGGTTGGAGACTGGGGTGCAGAAGGACTGTTGCAGAGAGCAGATGTTGGAGACTGACTTGCGGGGGTCCTGTTACAGAGAGCAGAGGTTGGAGACTCGGAAGCAGAAAGACTGTTACAGAGAGCAGTGTTTAAAGACTGGAGTGCAGAAGGATCATTTCAGAGCACAGAATTTTCAGACTGAGATGCAGAAGGACTGTTGCAGAGAGCAGTTGTTGGAGACTTGGGTGAGAAGAACTTTTGCAAAGAGCAGACGTTGGAGACTGGGGTGAAAAAGGATCGTTGTAGAGAGCAGAGGTTTGAGACTGGGGTTCAGAAGGACTGATACAGACAGTAGAGGTTTGAGACTGTGGTGCAGAAGGACCTTTAGAGAGAGCAGAGTTTGGAGACTGCAGTACAGAAGGACTGTTACAGTGAGGATACGTTGAAGACTAGGGTACAGAAGGACTGTTTCAGAGAGCAGATGTTGGAAACTGTGGTTCAGAAGGACTGTTGCAGAGAACAGAGTTTAGAGAATCGGGTGTAGAAGGACTGTTGCAGAGAGCACATTTTGGAGATTGAGGTGCAGAAGGATTGTTACAGAGAGCAGAGTTTGGAGACTAGGGTGCAGAAGGATCTTACAGAGAGCAGAGGTTGGAGACAGGGGTGCAGAAGTACTGTTGCAGAGAGCAAAGGTTGGAGACTGAGGTGCAGAGGGACTGTTATATAGAACAGGTTGGAGATGGAGAGAAGAAGGACTGTTACTGAGAACAGATGTGGGAGACTCATGTGCAGCAGTACCGTTGCAGAAAGCAGAGTTTGGAGACTGGGGTAGAGATGGAATGTTACTGGCAGCAGAGTTTTGAAACTGTGGTTCAGAAGGATATTACATAGAGCAGATGTTGGAGACTGGGGTGCAGAAGGATCGTTGCAGAGAGCAGAGGTTGGAGACTTGGTTTCAGAAGGTTTGTTGCAGAGAGCAGACGTTGCAGACTGGGGTGACGAAGGATCGTTGCAGACAGCAGAGGTTAGAGACTGGGGAGCAGAAGGACTGTTACAGAGAGTAGAGTTTGGATACTGAGGTGTAGATGAATTGTTGCTTAGAGCAGAGATTGGAGACTGAGGTGCAAAAGGACTGTTGCAGAGAGCAGAGGTTGGAGACTGTGGTGCAAAAGGACTGTTACAGAGAGTAGAGGTTGGAGATTGGCGTGCAAAAGGCCTGTTACAGAGAGCAGAGGTCAGATACTAGGGTGCAGAAGAACTGTTACAGAGAGCAGAGTTTTTAGACAAGGTTGTACAAGGATCTTACAGAGAGCAGAGGTTGTAGACCAAGGTGCAGCAGGACTGTTACAGAGAGCAGAGGTTGGTGACTACAGTGCAGAGGGATCGTTGCAGAGAACAGAGTTTTCAGACTGAGGTGCAGAAAGACTTTTGCAGAGAGCACATGTTAGAGACTGGGGTGCAGAAAGACTGTTGCAGAGAGCAGAGGTTGGAGACTGGAGTGCAGAATGACTGTTGCAGAGAGCAGGGTTGGAGACTGAGGTGCAGAAAGACTCTTACAGAGAGCAGAGTTTGGAGACTGGGGTGCTGAAGAACTGGTAAAGAGAGCAGTGGTTGGAGACTGGGGTGAAGAAGGATCGTTATAGAGAACAGATTTCGGAGACTGGGGTGCAGAAGGCCTGTTACGGAGAGCAGAGTTTAGAGAAGGGGTGCAGAAGTACTTATACATAGAGTAGAGCCCGAGGTTCAGAAGGACCATTGCACAGAGCAGAGGTTGGAGACTGAGGTGCAGAAGGAATGTTACAGAGAGCAGACGTTGGAGACTTGGTCTCAGAGGGACTGCTGAAGAGAGCAGAGGCTGGAAATGGGGTGTAGCAGGACTGTTGTGGAGAGCACACGTTTGAGATTTGGGTGAAGAAGGCCTGTTGCAGAGATTACGGGTTGAAGACTGTGTTGCACTAGGACTGTTACAGAGGCAGAGGTTGGAAACTTTGGTGCAGAAGGACTTTTGCGGAGAGCAGATGTTGGAGACTGGGTTGCAGAAGGACTGTTGAAGAGAGCAGAGTTTGTAGACTGAGATGCAGAAGAGAGCAGAGGTTGGAGATTGGGGTACAGATGGACTGATACAGAAAGCAGAATTTGGAGACTCGGGTGCAGAAGAACTGATGCAGAGAGAAGAGGTTGGAGAATGGGGTGCAAAAGGCCTGTTACAGAGAGCAGAGGTTGGAGACTGGGGTGCAGAACGACTGTTACAGACAGCAGAGATTGGAGACAGGGTTGCAGAAGGATCTTACAGAGAGCAGAGCTTAGAGACTGTGGTACAGCAGGACTGTTACAGAGAACAAAGTTTGGAGACTGGGGTGAAGAAGGACTGTTGCAGAGAGCAGATATTGGAGACTGGAGTGCAAAAGGACTGTTGTAGAGAGCAGAGGATGGACACTGGGGTGCAGAAGTATCGTTGTAGCGAGCAGAGGTTTGAGACCAGCGTCCAAAAGGAATGTTACAGAGAACAGAGGTTGGAGAAGGGGTGCAGAAGGACTGTTAAAGAGGGCAGAGTTTACAGACTGGGTTGAAGAAGGATCTCAGAGAGAGCAGATGTTGGAGACTGAGCTGCAGAAGGACTGTTACAGAGAGTAGAAGTTAGAGACTGAGGTGCAGAAGCACCGTTGTAGAGAGCAGAGTTTTGAGACTGAGGTGCAGAAGGATTGTTACAGAGAGCAGAGGTTGGAGCCTGGGGTGCAGAAGGACTATTGCAGATAGCAGAGTTTGGAGACTGTGGTGTAGAAGGATTGTTGCAGATACAGAGGTTCGAGACTTTGGTGCAGAAGGACTGATACAGAAAGCAGAGGTCGAAGACTGGGGAGCAGAAGAACCCTTACAGAGTGCAGATTTTGAAGACTGCACTGCAGGAGGATTGTTACAAAGAGAAGAGTTTGGAGACTGGTGTGGAGAAGGACTGTTTCAGAGTGCAGACCTTGGATACTGGGGTGCAGACGAACTGTTGCAGAGAGCAGAGGTTGGAGACTGGGGTGCAGAAGAACTGTCGCAGAGAGCAGAGGATGGAGACTGAGGTGCAGAAGAAATGTAGCAGGGAGCAAAGGATGGAAACTGTGGTGCAAAAGGAATGATACAGAAAGGAGAGGTTGAAGACTGGGGTGCAGAAAGACTGTTACAGAGAGCAGAGGATGGAGACTGAGGCACAGAAGGACTGTTACAGAGAGCAGAGGTTGGAAACTGGGGAGCAGATGGACTGTTAAAGAGAGCACAGGTTAGAGACTGGGGAGCAGAAGGACTGATACAGAGAGTAGATTTTGGAGACTGAGGTGCAGTAGGACTGTTACAAAAAGCAGAGTTGGGAGACTGAGGTGCACAAGGATCATTGCAGAGAGCAGAGTTTTCAGACTTAGGTTCAGAATGACTGTTGCTTAGAGCTGATGTTGGAGACTGGGGTACAGAAGGACTTTTGCAGAGAGCAGAGGTTGGAGATTGGGGTGCAAAAGGATCGTTGAAGACAGTAGAGGTTGGAGACTGGGGTCAAGAAGGACTGTTACAGAGATCAGTGTTTGGAGACTGGGGTTCAGAAGAACCATTACAGATACAAGAGGTTGGAGACTGCGGGACAGAAGGACTGTTACGGAGAGCAGAGTTTGGAGACTGTGGAGCAGAAGGATTGTTTCACAGAGCAGAGGTTGGAGACTGGGGAGCAGAAGGAATATTACAGAGAGCAGAGTTTGGAAACTGGGGTGCAGAAGGATCTTCCAGAAAGAAGAGTTTGGAGACTGAGGTGCCGAAAGACTGTTACATAAAGCAGAGTTTGAAGACTGGGGTGCAAAATGATCGTTGCAGAGAGCAGAGTTGTCAGACAGAGGTGCAGAAAGACTGTTGCAGGGAGCAGATGTTTGAGACTGGTGTGCAAAAGGACTGTTGCAGAGAGCAGAGTTTGGAAACTGTGGTGCAAAAGGATTGTTGTAAAGAGCAGAGTTTTTAGACTGGGTTGCAGAGGGATTGTTACAGAGAGCAGAGGTTGGAGACTGTGGTGCAGAAAGTCCATTGCAGAGATCAGAGTTTGGTAACTGAGGTGAAGAATGATTGTTAAAGTGAACAGAAGTTGGAGACTGGGGTGCAGAAGGACTGTTGCAGAAAGCAGAGTTTGGAGACTGGGTTTTAGAAGGACTCTTGCAAAGAGCAGAGGTTGGAGACTAGGGTGCAGAAGGACTGTTACATAGAGCAGAGTTTGGAGACAGGGTTGCAGAAGGATCTTACAGAGAGCTGAGTTTCGAGACTGAAGTGCAACAAGAGTATTACAGAGAGCAGAGTTTGGAAACTGCAGAAGGATCATTGCAGAGAACAGCGTTTTCAGACTGAGGTGCAGAAAGACGTTTGCAGAGAGCAGAGGTTGGAGACAGGGGTGCAGAAGGACTCTTGCATAGAGCATATATTGGATACTGGGGTGCACAGGGATTGTTGCAGAGAGCAGAGGTTGGAGACTGGGGTGCAGAAGGACTGTTGCAGAGAACAGACGTTAAAAACTGGTGTACAGAAAGATCGTTGCAAACAGCAGAAGTTTGAGACTGGGGTACCGAAGGACTGTTACAGATAGTAGAGTTTCGAGACTGAGGTGCAGAAGGATCTTTGCAGAGAGCAGAGGTTGGAGACTAGGGTGCAGTAGTACTCCTATAGAGAGCTGAGTTTTCAGACAAGGTTGCACAAGGATCTTACAGAGAGCAGAGTTGGAGACCGATGTGCAGCAGGACTGTTACAAAGAGCAGGGCTTGGAGACTGGGGTGCAGAAAGATCGTTGTATACAACAGAGTTTTCCGACTGAGGTGCAGAAGGACTTTTGCAGAGAGCACATGTTGGAAACTGGGGTGCAGAAGGACTGTTGCAAAGAGCAGAGTTTGGGGACTGGGGTGCAGAAGAATAATTGTAGAGAGCAAAATTTTGAGACTGGAGTGCAGAAGGATTGTTATAGAGAACAGAGGTTTGAGACTGGGGTTCAGAAGGCTTATTACAAAGAGCAGAGTTTGAAGAAGGCATTCAGAAGTACATTTACAGAGAGTAGTTTTTGGAGACTGAGGTGCAGAAGGACCGTTGCAGAGAGCAGAGTTTGAAGACTGAGGTGCAGAAGGATTGTTTCAGAGAGCAGAGGTTGGAGACTGGGTTGCAGAGGGACTGTTGCAGAGTGCAGAGGCGGGACACTGGGGTGTAGAAGGACTGTTGCGGAGAGCACAGGTTGGAGATTGGGTGCAGAAAGACTGTTTCAGGAAGCAGAGTTTAAAGACTTGGTTACAGTAGTAATGTTACAGAGGCAGACGTTTGATATTTAGTGCAGAAAAACTGTTGCAGAGAGCAGATGTTGGAGACTGGGGTGAAGAAGGACTGTTGCAGAGAACAGAATTTGTAGACTGAGGTGCAGAAGCACTGTTACAGAGAGTAGAGGTTGAAGAATGGGGTGCAAAAGGCCTGTTACAAAGAGTAGAGGTTGGAGACTGGGGTGAAGAAGGACTGTTACAGAAAGCAGGGTTTGGAGACAGGGTTGCAGAAGGATCATTGCAAAGAACATAGATTTCACACTGAGGTGCAGAAGGGATGTTGCAGAGAAAAGAGTTTTGAGACTGAATTGCAGAAGGACTGTTACAGAAAGCAGAGTGTGGAGATTGGGGTGCAGAAGAACTGATAGAGAAAGCTGACATTAGAGTCTGGGGTTCAGAAAGACTATTAAAGAGACAGAGTTTTGAGACTGCGGTACAGAAAGACTGTTACAGAGAGTAGAGGTTGGAGACTGAGGTCCAGAAGGATTGTTACGGAGATTAGTGGGTGGAGACTGGGGTGCAGAAGGACAGTTACAGAGAGCACAGATGGAGACTGGGCTGCAGAAGAAATGTTGCAGAGAGAAGAAGATGAAGACTGGGGTGCAGAAGGACTGTTACTGAGAGCAGAGGTTAAAGACTGGGGTGCAGAAGTACTGATACAGAAAGCAGAGGTTGGAGACTGGGGTGCAGAAGGACCGTTACAGAGAGCATTTTTTGGAGACTGCACTACACGAGGACTGTTACAGAGAACAGAGGTTAGAGAAGGGGTGCAGAAGGTCTGTTACAGAGAGCAGATGTTGGAGACTGACTTGCGGGGGTCCTGTTACAGAGAGCAGAGGTTGGAGACTCAGAAGCAGAAAGACTGTTACAGAGAGCAGTGTTTAAAGACTGGAGTGCAGAAGGATCATTTCAGAGCACAGAATTTTCAGACTGAGGTGCAGAAGGACTGTTGCAGAGAGCAGTTGTTGGAGACTTGGGTGCAGAAGGACTTTTGCAAAGAGCAGACGTTGGAGACTGGGGTGAAAAAGGATCATTGTAGAGAGCAGAGGTTTGAGACTGGGGTGCAGAAGCACTGGTACAGAGAACAGAGGTTGGAGACTGGGTGCAGAATGCTTGTTACAGAGAGAAAGGTTTGGAGAAAGGGTGCAGAAGGATTGTTACAGAGGGAAGAGTTTGGAGACTGGTTGCCTAAAGATCTTACACAGAGCAGAGGTTGGAGACTGAGGTGCAGAACGACTGATACAGAGAGTAGAGGTTGGAGACTGAGGTGCAGAAGGATTGTTACAGAGAGCAGATTTTGGAGACTGGGGTGCAGAAGGACTGTTGCAGATAGCAGAGGTTGGAGACTGTGGTGTAGAAGGACTTTTTGAGGGAACAGATTTGGAGACTTGGTTGCAGAAAAAATGTTGCAGAGAGCAGAGTTTGGAGACTGAGATGCAGAAGGACTGTTACAGAGATCACTGGTTGGAGACTGGGGTGCAGAAGGACCGATAGAGAAAGAAGAGTTTGAAGACTGTGATAAAGAAGCAAAATTACAGAGAGCAGACTTTAAAGACCGCAGTACAGGAGGCCTGTTACAGAGAGCAGATGTTGGAGACTGGGGTTGAGAAGGACTATTTCAGAATGCAGATATTGGAGACCGGGGTGCAGAAGAACTGTTTCTGAGAGAAGAGGTTAGAGACTGGGGTGCAGAAGAACTGTCGCAGAGAGCCAAGTTTGGAGACTGAGGAGCAGTGGGAATGCTACAGATAGCAGAGGTTGGAGACTGAGGTCCAGAAGGATTGTTACGGAGTTCAGTGGGTAAAGACTGGGGTGCAGAAGAAATGTTGCAGAGAGAAGAAGTTGGAGACTGGGGTGCAGAAGAACTGATAAAGAAACCTGACGTTGGAGACTGGGGTTCAGAAGTACCATTACAGAGAGCAGAGTTTTGAGACTGTGGTACAGAATGACTGTTACAGAGAGCAGAGTTTAGAGACTGAGGTGCAGAAGGAGTGTTGCAGAGAGTAGAGGTTTGAGACTTTGGTGCAGGAGGACTGTGGCAGAGAGCAGAGTTTGGAGACTGAGGTGAAGAAGAACTGTTACCGAGAGCAGAGGTTGGAGACTGGGGTGCAGAAGTACTGATACAGAAAGCAGAGGTTGGAGACTGGGGTGCAGAAGGACCGTTACAGAGAGAATTTCTTGGAGACTGCACTACACAAGGACTGTTATGGAGAAGAACTGTTTTAGAGAGCAGATGTTGGAGTCTGTGTTGCAAAAGGACTGTTGGAAAGAGCAGAGGATAAATACTGGAGTGTAAAAGTACTGTTGCAGAGAGCAGAGTTTGCAGACTTAGTTGCGGAAAGACTATTACAGCCGGCAGAGTTTAAAGACTGTGGTGGAAAACGATGGATACAGAAAGCAGAGGTTGGATACTGGGGTGCATAAGTACCCTTACAAAGAAAAAAGATTGGAGACTGTGGTACAAAAGGACTGTTACAGAGAGTGGAGGTTGGATACTGGGGTGCAGAATAACTGTTTTAGAGAACAGAGGTTGGAGACTGGTGTGCAAAATGATCGTTGCAGAGAGCAGAGTTGTCAGACTGAGGTGCAGAAAGACTGTTGCAGGGAGCAGATGTTTGGAGACTGGGGTGCAAAAGGATTGTTGTAGAGAGCCGAATTTTTAGACTGGGGTGCAGAAGGACTGTTGCAGAGAATAGAGTTTCGAGACTGAGTTGCGGAAGAATCATTGCAGAGAGCAGAGTTTTGAGACTGGGGTGCAGTAGAACTCCTACAGAGAGCAGAGTTTTTAGACAAGGTTGGACAAGAATCTTACAGAGAGCAGAGTTGTAGACCGATGTGCAGCAGGACTGTTACAGAGAGCAGAGGTTGGAGACTGGGGTGTAGAGAACAGAGTTTTCAGACTGAGGTGCAGAAGGACTTTTGCAGAGAGCACATGTTGAAGACTGGGGTTCAGAAGGACTGTTGCAAAGAGCAGAGTTTGGGGACTTAAGTGCAGAAGGATTGTTATAGAGAACAGAGGTTGGAGACTGGGGTGCAAAAGGCCTATTACGGAGAGCAGAATTTAGAGAAGGGGTTCAGGAGTACATTTACAAAGAGTAGTTTTTGGAGACTGAGGTGCAGAAGGACCGTTGCAGAGAGCAGAGGTTGAAGACTTAGGTGCAGAAGGATTGTTACAGAGAGCGGAGGTTGGAGACTGGGTTGTAGAGGGACTGTTACAGAGAGCAGAGACTGGACACTGGGGTGTAGAAGGACTGTTGCGGAGAGCACAGGTTGTAGATTGGGGTGCAGAAGGACTGTTGCAGAGAGCAGAGTTTGGAGACTCGGTTACAGAGGCAGACGTTATAGATTTGGTGCAGAAGGACTGTTACAGAGAGCAGATGTTGGAGACTGGGGTGCAGAAGGACTGTTAGAGAGAGCAGAGTTTTTAGACTGAGATGCATAAAGACTATTACAGAGAGCAGAGGTTGGAAATTGTGGTGCAGATGGACTGATACAGTAAGCAGAGATTGGAGACTGGGGTGCAGAAGGACTGTTACAGAGTGCAAAGTTTGGAGACTGGGGTGCAGAAGGACTGTTACAGAGTGCAGAGTTTGGAGACTGGGGTGCAGAAGGACTGTTACAGAGTGCAAAGTTTGGAGACTGGGGTGCAGAAGGACTGTTACAGAGTGCAGAGTTTGGAGACTGGGGTGCAGAAGACCTGTAAGAGAGAAGAGGTTGGAGACTTCTGTGCAGAAAGATTGTTACAGATAGCACAGATTGGAGAATAGGGTACAGAAGGATTGTTGCAGAGATCAGAGGTTTCAGACTGAGGCTTAGAAAGACTGATACAGAGAGCAGAGGTTGGAGTCTGATGTGCAGAAGGACTGTTAGAGAACAGAGTTTAGAGACTGGGGTTCAGAAGGACCGTTTCAGAGAGCACATGTTGGAGCCTGGGGTGCAGAAGGACTGTTACAGAGAGCAGAAGTTGGAGACTGGTGTGCTGAAGCATCATTACAGTTAGCAGAGGTTGGAGACTGAGGTACAGAAGGACTGTTACTGAGAGGATAGGTTGGAAACTGGGGTGCAGAAGGATTCTTTCAGAGAGCAGAGTTTTCAGATTGATGTCCAGCCGAACTGTTATGGATAGCAGTGTTTCGAGACTGGGTTTCAGAAGGATCTTATAGAGAGCATTTTGGAGACTGAGGTTCAGAAGTTCTGTTACAGAGAGCAAAGGTTTGAAACTATGGTGCAGAAGGATTGTTGCAGAGAGCAGAGTTTTCAGACTGAGGTGCAGAAGGAATGTAGCAGAGAGCAGATGTTGAATTCCTGGGTGCAGAGAACTGTTACAGAGAGCAGAGTTTGGAGACTGGGGTGTAGAAGAATCATTAGAGAGAGCACAGGTTGGAGAGTGGGGTGCATAAAGAGTGTTACAGAAAGAAGAGGATGGAGACTGGTGTGCAGAAAGAGTGTCACAGAGAGCAGAGTTTGTAGATTGGTGTCCAGAAGAACTGTTAAAGAGAGCAGAGGTTTTAGACTGAGATGAAGAAGGATTGTTACAGAGAGCAGAGTTTTGACACTGATGTTCAGAAGGACTTTTACAGAGAGCAGAGCTTGAAGACTGGTGTGTATAAGGATCATTGCAGAGAACAGACGTTTGAGACTGAGGTGCTGAAGGATCGTTGCAGAGAGCCGAGTTTGGAGACTGCAGAAGGATCGCTACAGAGAGCAGATTTTGAAGACTGGGGTGCAGAAGGACAGTTACAAAGATCACAGGTTGGAGACTGGGGTTAAGAAGAAATGTTGCAGAGAGCAGAGGTTGCAGACTGGGGTGCAGAAGGACATTTGCAGAGAGCAGATTTTGGAGACTCTGGTACAGAAGGACTTTTACAGAGAGGAGAGGTTGGAGACTGGGGTGCAAAAGGATTCTTACAGAGAGCAGAGGATGGAGACTGGGGTGCAGAAGGACTGTTACAGAGATCAGAGGTTGGAGACTTGGGTGCAGAAGGACTGATGCAGAGAACAGATTTTGGAGACTGGGGTGAAGAAGAAACTTTGCAGAGAGAAGAGGTGGAGACTGAGGTGAAGAAGGATCGTTGCAGAGTGAAGAGGATGGATACTGGGTGCAGAAGGCCTGTTACAGAGAGCAGAGTTTGTTGACTGGGGTGCAGATGCACTGTTACAGATAGCACAGTTTCGAGACAGGGTTGCAGATGGATTTTACAGAGAGCATTTTGGAGACTGAGTTTCAGAGGGACTGTTTCAGAGAGCAAATGTTGGATACTGGGGTCCAGAAGGATTATTTCAGAGTGCAGAGTTTTAACACTGATGTGTAGAAAGACTGTAGTAGAGAGCAGATATTGGATGATAGGGTGCAGAAGGACTGTTACAGACAGCAGAGTTTGGAGACTGGGGTTCAGAAGAATCGTTTCAGAGAGCACAGGTTGAAGACTGGGGTGCAGAAGGCCTGTTACAGAGAGAAGAGTTTGAAGACTGGTGTGCAGAAGGCCTGTTACAGAGAGCAGAGTTTGGAGACTGGGGTTTAGAAGGACTGTTACACAGAGCAGAGTTTGACGAATGGGTTTCACAAGGATCTTACAGAGAACAGAGTTTGGAGACAGAGGTGCAGAAGGAATTTTGTAGAGCATAGAGGTTGGAGACTTAGGAGCATAAGGACTGTTGTAGAGAGCAGAGGTTGGAGACTGAGATCCAGAACGATTGTTACAGACATCAGAGTGTGGAGACTGCGGAGAAGAAGGAGTGTTACAGAGAGCAGAGTTTGGAGATTGGGGTGCAGTAGAACTGTTACCTGGAGCAGAGTTTGGAGACTGGGGTGCAGAAGGACTGTTACAAAGAGCAGAGGTTGGAAACTGGGGTGCAGAAAAACCGTTGCAGAGAGCAGAGGTTTGAACCTGGGGAGAAGAAGTATCGTTGCAGAGAACGGATGGTGGAGACTGGGGTGCAGAAGGACTGTTACAGAGAGCAGAGTTTGGAGACTGAAATTCAGAAGAACCTTTACAGTTTGTAGAACTTCGAGACTTAGGTGGAGTAGGACTTTTACAGAGAGGAGAGGTTGGAGACTAAAGTGCAAAAGGATTCTTACAGAGAGCAGAGTATCGAGACTGGGGTGCAGAAGAAGATTTACAGAGTGCAGCGTTTGGAGATTGGGGTTCAGAAGAACTGTTACAGAGAGGAGAGGTTGGAGACTGGGGTGTAGAAAGTCTCTTACAAGGAAAAGAGTTTGGAGACGTACGTGAAGATGAATTCTTAAAGAGAGCAGAGTTTGGAAACTGATGTGCAGAAGGACAGTTACAGAGAGCAGAACTTGGAGACTGGGGTGCAGAAGGAGTGTTGCAGTAAGCAGAGTTTGGAGACTGTGGTGAAGGAGGATCAATGCAGAGAGCAGAGGTTGAAGACTGAGGTGCAGAAGGATCGCTACAGAGAGCAGAGGTTGGAGACTGGGGTGCAGCAGGACAGTTGCAGAGAGCACTGTTTGGAGGCTGGGGTGAAGAAGGACTTTAGCAGAGAGCAGAGGTTGAAGACTGGGGTGCAGAAGGATCATTGCAGAGAGATGAGTTTGGAGACTGGGGTGTAGAAGGACTGTTGTAGAGAGAAGAGGTTTGAGACTGGGGTGCAGAAGGACTGTTGCAGAGAGCAGAGGTTGGAGACTGAGGTGAAAAAAAACTGTTACAGAGAGCAGAGGTTGGAGATTTGGGTGAAGAATAACTGATATTGAAAGTAGAGTTTGGAGTCTTGGGTGCAGAAGAACCATTACAGACAGCAGAGGTTGGAGACTGCAGTAGAGAATGACTGTTACAGAGAGCAGAGTTAGGAGCCTGGGGTGTACAAAGACTTTTGCTTAGAACAGAAATTGAAGACTGGGGTGCAGAAGGACTGTTGCAGGGAGCAGAAGTTGGAGACTTAAGTGCAGATGGATCGTTGCAGAGAGCAGAGTTTTCAGACTGAGGTGCAGAAGGACTGTTACAGAGAGCAGATGTGAAAGACTGGGGTGTACAAGGACTGTTGCAGAGAGTAGCAGTTGGAAAATGGCGTCCAGAACAACTGTTGCCGAGAGCAGAGGTTGGAAACTGGGGTGGAGAAGGACTGTTGCCGAGAGCAGAGGTTGGAAACTGGGGTGGAGAAGGACTGTTGCAGAGAGCAGATGTTGGAGACTGGGGTGCAGAAAGACTGTTGCAGAGAGCAGAGATTGCAGACTTTGCTGAAGAAGGACTATTGCAGAGAGCAGAGGTTGCAGACTGATGTATAGAAGGACTGTTACAGAGAGCAGAGTTTGGAGAATGTGGGGCAGAAGGACTGATACAGAAAGCAGAGGTTGGAGACTGGGCTTTAGAAGGACCCTTACAGAGAACAGAGGTTGGAGACTGTGGTACAGAAGGACTGTTACAGAGAGCAGAGGTTGGTGTCTGAGGTGCAGAAGGACTGTTACAGAGAGCAGAGGTTCGAGACCGGGGTGCAGAAGGACTGATACAGAAAAAAGAGTTTGGTGACTGGGCTGCAGAATGACCATTACAGAGAGCAGAGTTTGGAGACTTCAGTACAGAATTACTGTTACAGAGAGCAGAGGTTGGAGACTACGGTGGAAAAGGTTTTTTACAGAGAGCATATTTTGGAGACTGGGGTGAGGAAAGACTGTTACAGAAAGAAGAGGTTGAAGACATGGTTGCAGAAGGACTGCTGCAGAGAGCAGAGGTTGCAGACTGAGGTGCAGAAGGACTGTTACAGAGAGAAGAGTTTGGATACTGTGGTGAAGAAAGACTGATACAGAAAGCAGAGGTAGGAGACTGGGGTTCCGAAGGACTCTTACAGAGAACAGAGGTTGAAGACTGCGGCACAGAAGAACTGTTGTAGAGAACAGGTTGGAGACTGGGAATCAGAAGGAATGTTACAGAGAGCAGCGTTTGAAAACTGGGGTGCAGAAGCATCTTAAAGAGAGGAAAGTTGGAGACTAGAGAGCAGAAAGAATTTGCAGAGAGCAGACGTTGGAGACTGGGGTGCAAAAGGATCATTGCAGAGAGTAGATTATGGAGACTGGGGTATAGAAGGACTCTTCTAGAGAGCAGAGGTTAGAGACTGGGGAGAAGAAGGACTCTTGCAGAGAGCAGTTGTTGAAGACTGATGTGCCGAAAAACTGTTAGAGAGAGCAGTGTTTGAAGACTGGGGTTCAGGACTGATACTGAGAGCAGAGGTTTGAGACTGGGGTACAGACGTACTGTTAAAGAGAGCAGAGTTTAGAGTCTTGAATGCAGAAGGCCTGTTACAGAGAGGAGAGGTTGTAGACTGGGGTGCAGAAGGCCTCTTACAGAGAACAGAGGTTGGAGACTGATATGCAGAAGGACTGTTACAGAGAGCAGAGTTTGGAGACTGGGGTGCAGAAAATCTGTTGCCGAGAGCAGAGGTTGGAGACTGGCGTGCAGAAAAACTGTTACAGAGAGCAGAGGTTGAAGCCAGGCATGCAGAAAGACGGATACAGAAAGCAGAGTTTTTAGACTGGATTGCAGAAAGACTGATACAGAAAGCAGAGGTTGGAGATGGGGTTCAGAAGGACCCTTACAGAGAACAGAGGTTTGAGACTGTGGTACAGAAGAACTGTTGTAGAGAACAAGGTTGGAGAGTGGGGTGCAGAGGGACCATTGCAGAGAGCAAACTTTGGAGACTGGGGTGCAGAAAAAATGTTAAAGATAGCAGAGTTTGAAACTGGGGTGCACAAGGATCTTACAGAGAAAAAAATTTGGATACTGGGGTGCAGAAGAATTGTTGCAGAGAGCAGACATTGGAGACTGGGGTGAAGAAGGATCATTGCAGAGAGTAGATTATTGAGACTGGGGTACAGAAGGACTGTTCTAGAAAGCAGAGGTTGGAGACTGGGGTGCAGAAAGACTGTTTCAGAGAGCAGATGTTGAAGACTGAGGTGCAGAAAGACTGTTACAGACAGCATGTTTGGAGACTAAGTTACAGGACTGATACTGAGAGGAGAGTTTGAAGACTGGGGTGCAGAAGGATCTTACAGAGAGTAGAGTTCTGAGGTGCAGAAGGACTGCTCCAGAGAGCAGAGGTTGGAGATTAAAATGCAGAAGAACTGTTAAAGAGAGCAGAGTTCAGAGACTTGGGTGCAGAAGGCCTGTTACAGAGAGCAGAGGGTGGAGACTGAGGTGCAGAAGGACTGTTATAGAGATAGATGTTGAATACTGAGGTGCAAAAAGTCCATTGCAGAGAGCAGATGTTGGAGACTGAGGTGCAGAAGGACTGTAGCAGAGTGCAGAGGTTTGAGACTTGGGTGTAAAAAGACTTTTGCAGCGAGCAGAGGTTGGGGATTGGGGTGCCAAAGGACCTTTGCAGAGAGCAATATTTGGAGACTGAGGTGCAGATGGCCTGTTACAGAGAGCAGAGGTTGGAGACTTGAGTGCAAAAGGACTGATAGAAAAAGCAGTGGTTGGAGACTGGGGTTAAGAAGACAGTTACAGAGAGAAGAGTTTGGAAATTGCAGTACACAGCAACTGTTACAGAGAGCAGAGATTGGAGACTGGGGTGGAGAAAGACTGTTGTAAAAAGTAGGTTGGAGACTGGGGTGCAGAAGGACTTTTGCAGAGAGTAGGGGTTGGAGATTGGGGTGCAGAAGACTGAGGTGAAGAAGGACTGTTGGAGACAACAGAGTTTTGAGACAGGGGTGCAGAAGGACCGTTGCAGAGAGCAGAGGTTGGAGACTGAGGTGCAGAAAGATTGTTACAGAGAGCAGAGGTTGGAGACCTGGGTGCAGAAGGACTGTTGCAGAATGCTGAGGTTTGAGACTGGGGTGAGGAAAACTGTTGCAGAGAACGGTGTTTGGAGACTTAGGTGCAGAAGGACCATTGCTAAGAGCAGCGGTTGGAGACTGACGTGAAGAAAGATTGTTACAGAGAGAAAAGGTTGGAGACTGAGGTGCTGAAGAACTGTTACAGACTTCGTAATGGCTGCCAATCTTACTGGAGTGAGATGGTATATTCTAGGGTGTTTTGATTTGCATTTCTCTGACTGCTAGAGATGGTGAGCATTTTTTTCATGTACTTGTGATTGATTTAACAAATGGGCCAAGGACTTGAACAGACACTTCTCAGAGGAGGACATACAATCAATCAACAAGTACATAAAAAAATGCTCACCATCTCTAGCAGTCAGAGAAATGCAAATCAAAACCACCCTAAGATACCATCTCACTCCAGTTAGATTGGCAGCCATCACGAAGTCAAACAACAATAAGTGCTGGCGAGGATGTGGGGAAAAGGGTACACTTGTACATTGTTGGTGGGACTGCAAATTGGTGCAGCCAATTTGGGAAAGCAGTATGGAGATTTCTTGGAAAGCTGGGAATGGAACCACCATTTGACCCAGCTATCCCCTTCTGGGTCTATTCCCTAAAGACCTAAAAGAGCATGCTACAGGGACACTGCTACATCGATGTTCATAGCAGCACAATTCACAATAGGAAGACTGTGGAACCAACCTAGATGCCCTTCAATAGACGAATGGATAAAAAAATTGTGGCATTTATACACAATGGAGTATTACTCTGCATTAAGAAATGACAAAATCATAGAATTTGGAGGGAAATGGATGGCATTAGAGCAGATTATGCTAAGCGAAGCTAGCCAAGCCCTAAAAAACAAATGCCAAATGTCTTCTTTGATATAAGGAGAGTAATTAAGAACAGACTAGGGAAGAAGAGCACAAGAAGAAGACCATCATTAAACAGGGTTGAGAGGTGGGAGGGAAAGGGAGAGAGAAGGGAAATAGCATGGAAATGGAACGAGACCCTCGGGTTTATACAAAATTACATACAAGAGGAAGTGAGGGGAAAGGGAAAAATAATACAAAGGGGAGGAATGAATTGCAGTAGTGGGGGTAGAGAGAGAAGAGGGGAGGGGAGGGGAGGGGAGGGGGGATAGTAGAGGATAGGAAAGGCAGCAGAATACAACAGACACTAGGATGGCAATATGTAAAGCAATGGAAGTGAAACTGATGTGATTCTGCAAGCTGTATAAGGGCAATATGGGAGTGCATAACCCACTTGAATCAAAATGTGAAATATGATATATCAAGAACTATGTAATGGAGGGGTAAGACAAGATAATACAAATGGAAGAAATGATTTACAGTAGAAGGGGTAGAGAGAAAAGGGGAGGGGAGGGGAGGGGAGGGGGGATAGTAGAGAATAGGACTGACAGCAGAATACATCAGACACTAGAAAGGCAATATGTCAATCAATGGAAGGGTAACTGATGTGATACAGCAATCTGTATACGGGGTAAAGTTGGGAGTTCATAACCCGCTTGAATCAAACTGTGAAATATGATGTATTAAGAACTGTGTAAGGTTTTGAACGACCAACAATAAAAAAAAAAAAAAAAAAAAAAAAAAAAAAAAAAAAAAGAACTGTTACAGAGAGCAGAGGTTGGAGACTGCGGTGCAGATTGATCTTAGAGAGAGCAGAGATTGGAGACTGAAGTGCAGAAGGACTGTTATAGAAAGCAGAGATTGGAGACTTTGGTGCAAAAGGACTGTTGTAGAGAGAAGAGGTTGAAGCTGAGGTGCAGAAGGACTGTTGCAGAAAGAAGAGGTTGGAGATGAGGTTCAGAAAGAGTGTTACAGAGAGCAGAGTTTGGAGACTGGGGTGCAGAAGGACTGATATAGAAAGCAGAGTTTGGAGACTGTGGTGCAGAAGGACCGTTACAGAGAGCAGAAGTTGGAGACTGTGGTACAGAAGGGCTTTTACAGAGAGCAGAGGTTGCACACTTGGGTGCAGAAGGACTATTGCAGACAACAGAGGTTGGAGACTGAGGTGTAGAAAGACCGTTGCAGAGAGCAGAGGTTGGAGACTGATGAGCAGAAGCATTGTTACAGAGAGCAGAGTTTGGAGACTGGGGTACAGAAAGACTGTTTCAGAGAGCAGAGGTTGGAAGCTGGGTGCAGAAGGATCTTCAAGAGAGCAGAGGTTAGAGACTGGGGTGCAGAAGAACTGTTGCAGAGTTCAAATGTTGGAGACTGGGGTGTAGAAGGATCGTTGCAGAGAGAATAGGTTGGATACTGAGGTGCTGAAGGCCTATTACATAGAGCTGAGTTTGTAGACTGGGGTGCAGGAGGCCTGTTACAGAGAGCAGAGTTTGGAGACTGGGGAGCAGGTGGACTGTTACAGAGAGCAGCGTTTGGATACTGGGTTGCAGAACAATCTTATATAGAGCAGAGTTTGGAGACTGAGGTTCAGTAGGACTGTTACAGAGAGCAGAGGTTGGAGACTGGGGTGCAGAAGGAGTGTTGAGAGTGCATACGTTAAAGACTGGGTTGCAGAAGGACGGTTGCAGTGAGGAGATGTTGGAGGCTGGAGTGCAGAAGGACTCTTACAGAGAGCAGAGGTTGGAGACTGAGGTGCAGAAGGACAGTTACAGACAGTAGAGTTTAGAGACAGAGGTTTAGAAGGACCTTTGCAGAGAGCAGATGTTGGAGACTGGGGTGTTAAAGGACTGTTGCAGAGAGCAGAGGTTGGGGACTGGGATGAAGAAGGACTGTTGCAGAGAGCAGAGTTTGGAGAATGATGTGCAGAAAGACTGTTTCAGAGAGTAGAGTTATGAGACTGGGATGAAAAAGGACTGATACAGAAAGGAGACTTTGAAATCTGGGGTGCATAAGGACCTTTACAGAGAGCAGAGGTTGGAGACTGCAGTACATAAGGACTGTTACAGAGAGTAGAGGTTGAAGACTATTGTACAGGAGGACTGTGGCAGAGAGCAGATGGTGGACACTGTGGTGGAGAAGGACTTTTGCAGAGAGCAGAGTTTAGAAAATGGGGTGCAGAACGACTGTTGAAGATAACAGAGGTTGGAGACTTGGGTTCAGATGGACTGTCGCAGAGAAGAGAGGTTGGAGACTGGGGTGCAGAAGGACCGTTGAAAGGAGCAGAGGTGGGAGACTGGGGTGGAGAAGGAATGTTACAGAGAGCTGAGTTAGGAAACTTAGGTGCAGAAGGATCTTACAGAGAGCAGAGTTTGGAGACTGGGGTGCAGGAGGACCGTTGCAGAGAGAAGACGTTGGAGACTGGGGTGCAGAAGAATCATTGCAGAGAGAACAGGTTGAATACTGGGGTGCAGAAGGACGCTTACAAAATGCAGAGTTTGAAGACTGCAGTACAGAAAGACTGTTACAGAGAGCAGAGGATGGAGACTGGGGTGCAGAAGGATTGTTGGAGAGGGCAGAGGTTGGAGACTGGGTGCATAAGGACTGATCCAGAAATCAGAGTTTGGAGACTGGGTTTTACAAGGATCATACCAAGCGCAGAGTTTGGAGATTGAGGCGCAGCAGGACTGTTGGAGAGCACAGAGTTTGGAGACTGAGGTACAGAAGGATTGTTGCAGAGAGCAGAGTTGGAGACTGTGTTGCAGAAGGATTGTTACAGAGAGCAGAGGTTGGAGACTGGGGTGCAGAAGGACTGTTAAAGAGAGCACAGTTTGGTGACTGGGGTGCAGAAAAAAATTTTGCAGAGAGCACAGGTAGGAGACTGTGGTGCAGAAGGAGTTTTGCAGAGAGAAGAGATCGGAGACTGTGGTGCAGATGGACTGATATAGAAAGCAGAGTTTGGAGACTGGGGTGGAGAAGGACCCTTAAAGAGACCAGCATTTGGAGACTGGGGTGCAGAAGGACTGTTACAGAGAGCAGAGTTTGGAGAAGGGGTGGAGAAAAATCGTTACAGAGTGAAGAGGTTGGGGATAGGGTGAAGAAGGCCTGTTACTGAAAGCAGAGGTTGGAGACTGAGGTGCAAAAGGACTGTTGCAAAGAGCAGAGGTTTGAGACTGAGGTGTAGAAGGACTGTAACAGAGAGCAGAGGTTGGAGACTGGGGTGCAGAAAGACTGATACAAAAAGCACAGTTTGGAGACTGGTGTGCACAATGACAGTTACAGACAGCAAAGGTTGGAGACAGCAGCAGTACCGAAGAACTGCTACACAGAGCAGACTTTGGAGACTGGGGTGAAGAAGGACTGTTTCAGAGAGCAGAGGTTGAAGACGGACGTGAAGAAGGAGTGTTGCAGAAAACAGATGTTGGAGACTGGGGTGCATAATGACCGTTGCAAAGAGCAGATGTTGGAGACTGAGGTGCAGAAGGACTGTTGTGGAGAGCAGAGTTTGGAGACTGGGGTGCAGGAGGACTGTTGGAGAGAGTATAGGTTGGAGACTGAGGTGCAGAAGTCGTGTTACAGAGAGCAGAGTTTGGAGACTCGGGTGCAGAAGGACAGTTACAGAGAGCAGAGGTTAAATAAAGGGTTGCAGAAGGATCTTACAGAGAGCAGAATTTGGAGACGGAGGTGCAGTTGGACTGTTACAGAAAGAAGAGGTTGGAAATTGGGGTGCAGAAGGATTGTTACAGAGACCAGAGTTTGAAGATTGCGGTATAGGAAAACTGTTACAGAGAGCCGAGGTTGGAGACTGGGGTGCAGAAGGAATGTTAGAGAGAGCACAGGTTAGAGACTGAGGTGCAGAAGGATAGATACGGGGAGCACAGGTTTGAGGCTGGGGTTCAGAAGGACTGATATAGAAAGCAGAGTTTGGAGACTGGGTGCAGAAGGCACATTTCGGAGAGCAGAGATTGGAGACTGCGGTACAGAAGGACTGTTACAGAGACCAAATGTTGAAAACTCGGGAGTAGAAGTACTGTTGCAGAGGACAGACGCTGGAGACTGGGGTGCCGCAGGACACTTGCTGGAAGCAGAGGATAAAAGCCTGGAGTCGAGAAGAAATGTTACAGAGAGCAGAGTTTGGAAACTGAAGTGCAGAAGGATCTTACAGATAGCATAGTTTGGAGACTGTGGTGCAGAAGGACTGTTGCAGAGAGCAGAGTTTGGACACTGGGGTGCAGAAGGACTGTTGCAGAGAGCAGAGGTTGGAGACTGGAGTGCAGAAGGACTGTTGCAGAGAGCAAAGTTTGGAACCTGAGGTGCAGAAGTCCTGTTACATAGAGCAGAGGTTGGAGACTGAGGTGCAGAAGGATTGTTACAGAGAGCAGAGTTTGGAGACTGAGGTGCAGAAGGACTGTTACAGAGAGCAGAGATTTTAGACTGGGGTTCAAAAAGACTTTTGCAGAGAACACAGGTTGGAGACTGGGGTGCCGAAGGTCTGTTGCAGAGAACAAAGGTTGGAGACTGGGGTGCAGACGGACTGTTGAGAGAGCAGAGGTTGGAGACTGTGGTGCAGAAGGACACTTAGATAGAGAAGAAGTTGGAGATTGGGGTGCAGAAGAACTGTTATAGAGAGCAGTGTTTGGACACTGGGTTGCAGAAGGATCTTACAAAGAGCAGAGGTTGGAGACTGAGGTGCAGGTGGAGTATTAGAGAGAGCAGTGTTTGGAGACTGAGGTTCAGAAGGATTGTTACAGAGAGCAGAGGTTGGAGACGGAGTTTAAGAAGGACTTTTACAGAGAGCAGAGTTTGGAAATTTGGGTGCAGAAGGACCGTTACATAGAGCAGAGGTTGGAGACTGCGGTATAGGACTGTTACCGAGAAAAGAGGTTGGAGACTGGGGTGCAGAAGGACTCTTACATAGAGCACAGGTTGGAGACTGAGGTGCAGAAGGATAGATACATAGAACAGAGTTTGGAGACTGGGGTTCAGACAGACTGATACAGAAAGCAGAGTTTGGAGACTGGGGTGTAGAAGGACCGTTACAAAGAGCAGAGGTTGGAGACTGCGGTACAGAAGGACTGTAACAGAGAACAGATCTCAGAGCTTGGGGAGCAGGAGTTTTGCAGAGGATCGTGGTATGAGACTGGGGTTAAGAAAGAATGTTACAGAGAGCAGAGTTTGAAAACTGGAGTGCAGAAGGATCTTACAGAGAGAGAGGTTGGAGACTGTGGTGCAGAAAGACTGTTGCAGAGAGCAGACATTGGAGACATGGATCCAGAAATATCGCTGCAGAGAGCAAAGTTTGGAGAATGGGGTGCAGAAGGACTGTGGCAGAGAGCAGATGATGGAGACTGGGGTCCAGAAGGACTGTTGCAGAGAGCACATTTTAGATACTGGGGTGCAGAAGGACTGTTACACAGAGCAGAGTTTGGAGACTGAGGTGCAGAAGGACTGTTACAGAGAGCAGAGTTTGGAGACTGGCGTTCAGATGGATCTTACAGAGAGCAGAGTTTGAAGACTGGGGTGCAAAAAGACTGTTGCAGAGAACAGATGTTGGAGACTGTTGTGGAGAAAAATCGTTGCAGAGAGAAGACGTTGGAGACTGGGTTGGAGAAGGCCTGTTACAGAGAGCAGAGTTTTGAGACTGTTGTGCCATAGGACTGTTAAAGAGTGCAGAGTTTAAAGACTGGGTTTCAGAAGGATCTTACAGAGAGCAGAGTTGGGAGACTGAGTTTCAGAAGGACTGTTAGAGAGATCAGATGTAGGAGACTGGGGTGCAGAAGGGTCGTTGCAGAGAGCAGAGTTTAAAGACTGAGGTGCAGAAGAACTTTTGCAGGGAGCAGATTTTGGAGACTGAGGTGCAGAATGATTGTTGCAGAGAGCAGATATTTGTAACTAGGTTGCAGAAGGACTGTTATAGAGAGCAGAGGTTGGAGACTGGTGTGCAGAAGGACTGTTGCAGAGAGTAGATGTTGGAGAATGAGGTGCTTAAATTCTGTTACAGAGAGCAGACTTTGGAAACTCAGGTGCAGAAGGACTACTAAAAAGTGCAGAAGTTTGATACAGGGGTGCAAAAGAATCTTACAGAAAGCAGAATTTGGACACTGAGGTGCAGAAGGACTGTTGCAGAGACCAGAGGTTGGAGACTAGGGTGCAGTAGGATCATTGCAGAGAGCAGAGTTTGGAGACTGGGGTGCTGAAGGATTGTTGCAGAGAGCAGAGGTTGGAGACTGTGGTGCAGAAGGCCTGCTACAGAGAGCAGAGTTTGGAGACTGGCATGCAGAAGGCCTGATACAGAGAGGAGAGGTTGGAGACTGGGGTTCAGAAAGACTGCTAAAGAGAGCAGAGTTTGGATACTGGGTTGCTGAAGGATCTTACAGAAAGCAGAGGTTAGAGACTGACGTACAGGTGAACTGTTACAGAGAGCAGTGGTTGGAGACTGGGGTGCAGAAGGATCGTGCAGAGAACAGAGTTGTCAGACTGAGGTGCAGAAGGACTGTTACAGAGAGCAGAGGTTAAAGACTGAGGTGTAAAGGACTGTTACAGAGAGCAGAGTTTGGAGACTGAGGTGCAGAAGGACTGTTAAAGAGACCAGAGTTTGGAGACTGTGGAATAGAAAAATTCTTACAGAAAACAGAGGTTGGAGACTGGGGTGCAGATGGAATGTTACAGAGAGCAGAGGTTGGAGACTGAGGTGCGGAAGGATAGATACAGAGAGCTGAGTTTTGAGACTGGGGTTCAGATGTACTGTTACAGAGGACAGAGTTTGGAGACTGGGGTGCTCCACCCTCGTAGAAAGCAGATGTTGGAGACTGCGATGGAGAAGAAATGTTTGAGAGAGCAGATTTTGTAAACTGGAGTGCAGAAAGATCTTACAGAGAGCAGAGGTTGGGGACTGTGGTGCAGAAAGACTGTTGCAGAGAGTAGAGGTTGGAGACTAGCGTCCAGAAGTATTGTTGCAGAGAGCAGAGTTTTGAGACAGGGGTGCAGAAGGACTGTTGCAGAGAGCAGAGTTTGAAGACTGGGTGCAGAAGGACTGTTGCAGAGAGCAGAGGATAAAGACTGGAGTGCAGAAGGATTGTTGCAGAGAGTAGAGGTCGGAGACTTGGGTGCAGAAGGACTGTTATAGGAAGCAGAGTTTGGAAATTGGGATGCAGAATGACCGTTACTGAGAGCTGAGTTTGGAGACTGAGGTATAAGACTGTTACTGAGAGAAGATATTGGAGACTGGGGTGCAGAAGGACTCTTAAATAGAGCACAGGTCAAAGACTGACGTGCAGAAGGATAGATACAGAGAACAGAGGTTGGAGACTGGGGTTCTAAAAGACTGAAACATAAAGCAGAGGTTTGAGACTGGGGTGTAAAAGGACCGTTAAAAAGAGCAGAGGTTGGAGACTGCGGTACAGAAGGACTGTTACAGAGAGCAGAATTCGGAGACTGGGGAGCAGAAGGACTGTTGCAGAAAACAGATGTTTGAGACTCAGGAGGAGAATGAATGTTACAGAGAGCAGAGTTTGGAAACTAGAGTGCAGAAGGATCTTACATAGAGAAGAGGTTGGAGACTGTGTTGCAGAAGGACTGTTGCAGAGAGCAGACGTTGGTAACTGGGGTCCAGAAGGATCATTGCAGAGAGCACTGTTTTGAGTCTGGGGTGCAGAATGACTGTTCCAGAGAGCAGATGTTGGAGACTGGGGTCTAGAAGGACTGTGGCAGAGATCAGATTTTAGAGACTGGGGTGCAGAAGGACTTACACAGAGCAGAGGTTAGAGACTGAGGTGCAGAAGGACGGTTACAGAGAGCAGTGTTTGGAGACTGGGGTGCAGAGGACTGTTAGAGAGAGAAGAGTTTGGAGCCCAGAGTTTTTAGATTGGGGTGCAAAAGGACTGTTGCAGAGAGCAGATTCTGGAGACTGGGTTGGAGAAGAAATGTTTCAGAGAGCAGAGGTTTGATACTGGGGTGCCGAATATCTGTTACAGAGAGCAGAGTTTTTAGACAAGGTTGCAGAAGGATCTTACAGAGAGCAGAGATTGTAGACCGAGGTTCAGGAAGACTGTTACAGACAGCATATTTTGAAGACTCGGGTGCACAAGGATCGTTGCAGACAGCAGAGTTTCCAGACAGGCACAGAAGAACTGTTGCTGAGAGGAGTTGTTGGAGACTTGGGTGCAGAAGGACTGTTGCAGAGAGCAGATGTTGGAGACTGGGATGCAGAAGGATCGTTGCAGAGAGCAGAAGTTGGACACTGGGGTGCAGAAGCACTGTTAAACAGAGAAGAGGTTTAAGACTGGGGTGTAGAAAGACTGTTGCAGAGAAAAGAGTTTGGAGACTGCAGTACAGAAGGACTGTTACAGAGAGCAGAGGTTGAAGATTGGGGTGCAGAAGGCCTGTTACAGAGAGCAGAGGTTGGAGACTGGGGTGCAGAAGGCCTGTTACACAGATGATAGTTGGGAGAAGGGGTGCAGAAGGACTGTTACAGAGGGCAGAGTTTTAACACTGGGTTGCAGAAGGATCTTAAAGAGAGCAGATTTTGGAGACTGAGGTGCAGAAGGACTTTTGCAGAGAGAAGAGGTTGGAGATTGAGGCACAGAAGGATTGTTACAGAGAGCAGAGTTTGGAGACTGGAGTGCAGAATTACTCTTTCAGATAACAGAGGTTGGAGACTTGGGTGTAAAAGAACGGTTGCAGGGACAAGAATTTGGAGACAGGGGTGCTGAAGGACTGTTGCAGAGAGCAGATGTAGGAGACTGAGATTCAGAAGGACTGTCAGAGACAGAAGAGGATGGAGACTGGGGTGTAGAAGGATTGTTATAGAGAACAGACTTTGGAGACTGGTTTGCGGAAGGGCTGTTACAGAGAGCAGACTTTGGAGATTGGGTTGCAGAAGGATCTTACGTAGAGCAGAGCTCATTGGTTGGAGTCTGGGGTGATGTAGGATCATTGCAGACAGCAGAGTTTCCAGACTGAGGTGCAAAAGGACTGTTACAGAGAGCAGAGTTTGGAGACTGGGGTGCAGAAAACTGTTACAGAGAGCAGATTTTGGAGACTAGGGTACAGAAGGACTGTTGCAGAGAGCAGATGTTGTAGACTGTGGTTCAGAAAAACTGTAGTAGAGAGCAAAGGTTAGAGAATGGGGTGCAGAAGTAAGGTTGCAGAAAGCAGGGGTTGGAGACTGAGGTGCAGAAGGACTGTTACAGAGAGCAGAAGGTGGAAACAGTGGTGCAGAAGGACTGAAAAATAAAGCAGAGGTTTGAGACTGGGGTGCAGAAGAAACATTAAAGAGAGCAGAGGTTGAAGACTGTGGTACAGAAGGACTGTTACAGAGAGCAGAATTTAGAGACTGGGGAGCAGAAGAACTGTTGCGGAGAAAGGAGTTTGGAGACTGGGGTTCAGCAGGACCGGTGTGAAATTAAGAGGTTGGAGACTGTGGTGGAAAAGGAATGTTACAGAGAGCAGAGTTTGAAAACTGGGAAGCAGAAGAATCTTACAAAGAGCAGAGGTTGGAGACAGGGGTGCAGAAGGACTGTTGAGGAGAGAAGACGTTTGAGACTGGGTTTCAAAAGATCGTTGCAGAGAGCAGAGGATGGAGACTGAGGTGCAAAAAGACTGTTACAGAGAGTAGAGGTTGGAGATTGGGGTGCAAAAGGCCTGTTACAGAGAGCAGAGTTTGGAATCTGGGGTGCAAAATAACTGTTACAGAGAGCAGAGTTTTTAGACAAGGTTGCAGAAGGATCTTACAGAGAGCAGAGATTGTAGACCGATGTGCAGCAAGACTGTTACAGAGAGCAGAGGTTGGAGACTGGGGTGCAGAAGGATCGTTGCAGACAGAAGAGTTTCCAGACTGAGGCGCAGAAGGACTGTTGCAGAGAGCAGAAGTTGGACACTGGGGTGCAGAAGGACTGTTACACAGAGCAGATGTTGGAGACTGGGGTGAAGAAGGACTGTTGCAGGGAGCAGGTGTTGGAGACTTATGTGCAGAAGGACTGTTGCAGATAGCACATGTTGGAGACTGGGGTGCAGAAGACTGATACAGAAGGCAAAAGTTGGAGACTGGGGTGCAGAAGGACCGTTACAGAGAGCAGAGTTTGGAGACTGCAATACAGGAGGACTGTAGCAGAGAGAAGAGGTCTGAGACTGGAATGGAGAAGAACTGTTTCAGAGTGCAGATTTTGGAGACTGGGGTGCAGAAGAACTCTCGCATAGAGCAGAGTTTGGAGACTCTGGTGCAGAAGAACTGTCGCAGATCACAGAAGTTGAAGACTGAGTTGCAGAAAGAATGTTACAGAGAAAAAATTTTGGAAACTGGGGTGCAAAATTACTAATAAAAAAGCAGAGGTTGTAGACTGGAGTGCAGAAGGACCGTTACAGAGAGCAGAGGTGGGAGGCTTCAGTACAGAAAAAATATTACACAGAGCAGAGTTTGGAGACTAGGGTACAGAAGGACTGTTGCAGAGAGCAGATGTTGTAGACTGTGGTTCAGAAGAACTGTAGTAGAGAGCAGAGGTTAGAGAATGGGGTGCAGAAATAAGGTTGCAGAGAGCAGAGGTTGGAAACAGTGGTGCAGAAGGACTGATACAAAAAGCAGAGGTTTAAGACTGGGGTGCAGAAGGACTGTTACAGAGAGCATATGTTGGAGAATGGGGAGCAGAAAAACTGTTGCACAGAACAGAGTTTGAAGACTGGGGTGCCGCAGAACTGGTGCAGAATCCAGAGTTTGTAGACTGTGGTGGAAAAGGAATGTTACAGAGAGCAGCGTTTGAAAACTGGGATGCAAAAGGATTTTACAGAGAGGTTGGAGACAGGGGTGCAGACGGACTGTTGAGGAGAACAGTGGTTGGATACTGACGTGCAAAAAGACTGTTACAGAGAGTAGAGGTTGGAGATTGGGGTGCACAAGGCCTGTTACAGACAGCAGAGGTTGGAATCTGGGGTGCAGAATAACTGTTACAGAGAGCAGAGTTTTTAGACAAGGTTGCAGAAGGATCTTAGAGAGAGCAGATATTGTAGACGTAGGTGCAGCAGGAATGTTACAGAGAGCAGAGGTTGGAGAATGGAGTGCAGAAGGCATGTTACGGAGAGGAGAGTTTGGAAAAGGGGTTCAGAAGAACTGTTAGACAGGGCAGAGTTGGAAGACTGGGTTGCAGAAGGATCTTAAAGAGAGCAGATGTTGGAGTCTGGGGTGCAGAAGGATTGTTGCAGAGAGCAAAATTTTCAGACTGAGGTGAAGAAGGACTGTTGCAGAGAGCACATGTTGGAGACTGGGGTGCAGAAAGATAGTTACAGAGAGCAGAAGTTGGAGAATGGGGTGCAGAATTACTACTACAGAGAGCAGAGTTTGGAGACTGGGGTGCAGAAGGCCTGATACGGAGAGCAGAGTTTTGAGACTGGGGTGCAAAAGGACTGTTACAGAGCATAGAGTTTTGAGACTGGGTTTAAAAGGATCTTACAGAGAGAAGAGGTTTGAGACTGAGGTTCAGAAGGACTGTTGCAGAGATCAGATGTTGGAGACTGCAGTACAGAAGGACTTTTGCAGAGAGCAGAGGTTGGAGACTAGGGTACACAAAGACTTTTTCAGAGAGCAAATTTTGGAGACTGTTGTTAAGAAAGACTGTTGCAGAGAGCAGTAGGACTGTTAAAGGACTGTTAAAGTTTGAGAATAGGGTGTAGAAGGACTTTTGCAGAGAGCAGAGGTTGGAGACTGAGGTGAAGAAGGACGGATAAAGAAAGTAGAGTTTGGAGACTGGCGTGCAAAAGGACCTTTACAGAGAGCAGAATTTGTAGACTGCGGTACAGAAGGACTATTACAGAGAGCAGAGTTTGGAGACTGGGTAGCAGAAGGACTGTTGTGGAATACAGAGGTTTGAGACTGGGGTGCAGCATGACCGTTGCAGAAAGCAGAGGTTGGAGAATGGTGTGGAGAAGGAATATTACAGAGAGCAGATTTTTGAAACTGGGGTGCAGAAGGATCTTTCAGAGAGCAGAGGTTGGACAATGAGGTGCAGAAGGATCGTTCCTAAAGCAGAGTTTGGACACTGGGGTGAAGAAGGACTTTTGCAGAGAGCAGATGTTGGAAACTGGGGTGCAGAAGGATTGTTTAGAGAGCAGATATAGAAGACTGGGGTGCAGAAGGACTCTTTCAGAGAGCAGAAGTTTAAGACTGAGGTGGAGAAGGACTGTTTTAGAGAAAGAGGTTGGATACTGGGGTACATAAGAATTGTTGCAGAGATCAGAGGTTTAAGACTGAGTTACAGAAAGATCATTTTAGAGAGCAGAGGTGGAGAATTAGCTGCAGAATGACTTACACAGAGCACACGTTGCAGATTGGGTTACAGAAAGAATGTTGCAGAGAGCAGAGTTTGGAAGCTGGGGTGCATAATGACTGTTGCAGATAGCAGAGTTTGGATATGAGGTTCAGAAGGACTGTTACAGAAAGCAGAGTTTGTAGACTGGGAAGCAGAAAGACTGATACAGAAAGCAGAGTTTGGTAACTGGGGTGCAGAAGGACAATTACAGAGAGAAGAGTTTGGAGACTGAGGTGCAGAAGGACTGTTACAGAGAGCAGAGTTTGGAGACTGGGTTGCAGAAGGATCTTACAGAGAACAGAGGTTGGAGACTGAGGTGCAGAAGCACTGTTACAGAGAGAAGAGTTTGGAGACACAGGTGCAGAAAGACCGTTGCAGAGAGTAGAGGTTGCAGACTGTGGTGCAGAAGGATTGTTACAGAGAGCAGAGGTTAGAGATTGGGGTGCAGAAAAACTGATACAGAAATCAGAGGTTGGAGACTGGGGTGCAGAAGAACTGATGTAGAGAACAGAGGTTGGAGACTTAGGTTCAGAAGGATCGTTGAGGCGAAAAGGTTATGGAGACTGGGGTGTAGAAGGACTGTTGCAGAGAGCAGTGATTGGAGACTGAGGTACAAAAATACTGTAACAAAGAGCAGAGTTTGGAGACTGGGGTGCAGAATAACTGTTGTAGAGATCAGAGTTTGGAGACTGGGGTGCAGAAGGACCATTGCAGAAAGCAGAGTTTGAAGACTGGGTTTCAGAAAGATCTTACAGAGAGCAGAGTTAGGACACTGAGGTGCAGAAGGACTGATGCAGAGACCAGAGGTTGGAGATTGGGGCGCAGTAGGACTGTTGCAGAGAACAGAGGTTGGAGTCTGAGGTGCAGGGGGACTGTTACAGAGAACAGAGTTCAGAGACTTGGGTGAAGAATGACTCATACATAACGCAGAGTTTTAAGACTCGGGTGCAGAAGGACCGTTACAAAGAGCAGAGGTTGGAGACTGCAGTACAGAAGGACTGTAACAGAGAGCAGAGGTTGAAGATTGGGGTGCAGAAGGCCTGTTACAGAGAGCAGAGGTTGGAGACTGGGGTGCAGAAGGCCTGTTACAGAGGGCAGAGGTTGAACACTGGGTTGCAAAAGGATCTTAAAGAGAGCAGATGTTGGAGACTGAGGTGCAGAAGGACTTTTGCAGAGAGAAGATGTTGGAGACTGAGGCACAGAAAGATTGTTACAGAGAGCAGAGTTTGGAGATTGGAGTGCAGAAAGACTCTTGCAGACAGCAGAGGTTGGAGACTGGGGTGTAGAAGGACTGTTGCAGGGACAAGAATTTGGAGACTGGGGTGCTGAAGGACTGTTGCAGAGAGCAGATGTAGGAGACTGAGATTCAGAAGGACTGTCACAGAGAGAAGAGGATGGAGACTGAGGTGCAGAAGGATTGTTATAGAGAACAGACTTTGGAGACTGGGGTGCAGAAGGGCTGTTACAGAGAGCAGACTTTGGAGATTGGGTTGCAGAAGGATCTTACGTAGAGCAGAGCGCATTGGTTGGAGTCTGGGGTGATGTAGGATCATTGCAGACAGCAGAGTTTCCAGACTGAGGTGCAGAAGGACTGTTACAGAGAGCAGAGTTTGGAGACTGGGGTGCAGAAAGACTGTTGCAGATAGCAGAGTTGGGAGACTGAGGTGCAGAAGGACTCTTGCGGAGAGCCGAGGTAGGAGACAGGGGTGCAGAAGGGTCGTTGCAAATTGCAGAGTTTTAAGACTGAGGTGCAGAAGGACTGTTGCCGAGATCAGATGTTGGAAACTAGTGTGCATAAGTATTGATGTAGAGAGCAGAGTTTGAGACTGGGTTGGAAAAGTACTGTTGCAGAGACCAGTGTTTTGAGACTGATGTGCGGAAGTCCTGTTACAGAGAGCAGAGGTAGGATACAGGGGTGCAGAAACATCTTACCGACAGCAGAATTTGGAGACCGAGGTGCAAATGGACTGTTACAGAGAGGAGAGGTTGGAGACTGGGGTGTAGAAAGACAGTTATAGAGAGCAGAGTTTGAAGACTGTGTTCCTGAAGGACCTTACAAAGAGCAGAGTTTGGAGACTGAGATGCAGGTGGACTGTTACAGAGAGCAGTGGTTGAAGACTGAGGTGCAGAAGGACCATGCAGAGAGGAGAGGTGTCAGACTGAGGTGCAGAAGGACTGTTACAGAGAGCAGAGGTTTGAGACTGAGGTGTAGAAGTACTGTTAGAAAGAGCAGCGTTTGGAGACTGACGTGCAGTAGGACTGTTACAGAAAGCAGATGTTGGAAATTGGGGTGCAGAAGGACCGTTACTAAGACCAGAGTTTGGAGACTGGCGTATAGAAAAACTTTTACAGAGAGCACAGGTTGGAGACTAGGGTGTAGAAGGAAAGTTACAGAGAGCACAGGTTAAAGACTGAGGTGCAGAAAGATAGACACAGAGAGCAGAGTTTTGAGACTGGTGTTCAGAAAAACTGATACAGAAAGCAAAGTTTGGAGACTGGGTTGCCGAAGGACTGTTACAGAGAGCAGATATTGGAGACTGGGGAGCAGAAGGATCTTATAGAGACCAGATGTTGGAGACTGGGGTGAAAAAGGATTATTGCAGAGAGCAGACATTGGAGACTGGGGTTCAGAAGGATCGTTGCAGAGAGTAGAGGTTCGAGACTTGGGTGTGTAAGGACTGTTGCAGAGAGCAGATGTTTGAGACTGGGGTGAAGAAAGACTGTTGCAGAGAGCAGAGTTTGGAGACTGAGGTGCAGAAGGTCTGTTAGAGAGAGCAGAGGTTGGAGACTGGGGTACAGAAGGACCCTTACTGAGAACAGAGTTTGGAGACTGCAGTACAGAAGAACTGTTATGGAGAGCAGAGTTTGGAGAATAGGGTGCAGAAGGACTATTGCAAAGAAAAGTGTTTGAAGACTGGGCTGCAGAAGAAATGTTGCAGAGAGCAGAGGTTGGAGACTGAGGTGCAGAGGGTCGTTGCAAACAGAAGAGGATGGAGACTGGGGTGCAGCAGGCCTGTTACAGAGATCAGAAGTTGGAGACTGGGGTTCAGAAAGATCATAGCAGAGAGCAGAGTTTGGAGACTGAGGTGCAGAAGAATTCTTGCAGAGAGCAGAGTTTTGAGACTGTGGTGCAGAACGATCTTTTCAGAGAGCAGAGGATTAAGACTGGGGTGCATAACGACAGTTACAGAGAGCACAGATGGAGACTGGGGTTCAGAAGAAATGTTGCAGAGAGCAGAAGGTGGAGACTGTGGTGCAAAAGGACTTTTGCAGAGAGCAGAGGTTGGAAACTAGAGAGCAGAAGAACTGATACAGAACGCAGTTATTGGAGACTGGTGTTCAAAAGTACCGTTACAGAGAACAAAGCTTGGAGACTGTGGTACAGAAGGACTTTAACTGAGAGCAGATTTTGGAGACTGTGGGGCAGAACGACTGATGCAGAGAACAGAGGTTGGAGACTGGGGTGCAGAAGGACCGTTGCAAAGAGCAGAGTTTTGAGACTGAGGTGCAGAAGGATTGTTAGATAGCAGAGATAGGATACTGGGGTGCAGAAGGAATGTTGAAGAGAGCAGAAGGTGAAGACTGAGGTGCAGAAGGACTTTTGCAGAGAACAGAGTTTGGAAACTGGGGTGCAGAAGGACTCATACAGAGAGCAGAGTTTGGAGACTGGGGTGCAGAATAACTGATATGGAAAAAAGCGTTTTCAACCTGAGGTGCAGAAGGACTGTTGCAGAGAACAGATGTTTGATTCTTGGGTTCAGTAGGACCGCTGAAGAGAGCAGAGGTTGGAGACTGAGGTGCAGAAGGACTGTTATAGAGAGCAAAGTTCGAAAACCCGGGTGAAGAAGGATCTTACAGAGAGCAGAGGTTGGAGACTGGTGTACAGAAGAACTGATACAGAAAGCAGAGGTTGGAGACTTGGGTGCAGAAGGATCATTGCAGAGAGAAGAGGTTGGAGACTGGGGTGCATTAGGCCTGTTACAGAGAGCAGAGTTTGGAGACTGGGGTGCAGAAGACCTGGTAGAGAGAAGAGGTTGAAGACTTGTGTGCAGAAGGATTGTTACAGATAGCACAGTTTGGAGACTGTGGTGCAGAAGGATCGTTGCAGAGATCAGAGGTTTCAGACTGAGGCTTAGAAGGACTGTTACAGAGAGCAGAGGTTGGAGTCTGAGTTGGAGAAAGACTGTTTCAGAGAGTAGATACTGGATCCTGGGGTGTTGAAGAATAGTTGCAGAGAGAGAGCACAGGTTGGAAACTGGGGTGCATAAGGCCTGTTAAAGAGAGCAGAGTTTTAAGACTGGGGTGCAGAATGCCTGTTACAGAGAAGGACCATTACAAAGAGCAAAGGTTGGAGACGGAGGTGCAGAAGGACTTTTACAGAAAGCAGAGTTTGGATACTGGGGTTCAAAGGACTGTTAAAGAGAGCAGAGTTTGGAGACTGAGGTGCAGAAGGATCGTTGCAGAGAGAAAAGGTTGGAGACTGGGGTGCAGAAAACCTGTTAGAGAGAGCAGAGTTTGGAGACTGGGGTGCAGAAGACCTTGTACAGAGAGCAGAGGTTTGAGACTGGGGTGCAGAAGGATTGTTACAGATAGCACAATTTGGAGACTGGGGTGCAGAATTATCGTTGCATAGAGAAGAGGTTTCAGACTGAGGCTTAGAAGGACTGTTACAGAGAGCAGAGTTTGAAATCTTAGGTGCAGAAGGACTGTTACAGAAAGCAGAGATTGGTAATTGGCATGCAGAAGGACAATTATAGAGAAAAGAGGTTGGAGACTGGGGTTCAGAAAACCTGTTACAGAGAGCAGAGTTTGGAGACTGGGGTGCAGAAGACCTTGTACAGAGAGCAGACGTTGGAAACAGAGATGCAGAAAGATTGTTAGAGAAAGCAGAGGTTTGAGACTCGGGTGCAGAAGGACTATTACAGAGAGCGAAGTTTGGAGACTGAGGTGCAGAAGGACTTATACAGAGATCAGAGGTTGGATACTGAAGTGCAGAAGGACTGTTACAGTGAGCAGAGTTTAGAGACTGAGGTGCAGAAGGATTGTTATAGAGAGCAGAGGTTTGAGACTGAAGTGCAGAAGGACTCCTACAGAGAACAGAGGTTGGAGACTGGGGTCCAGAAGGATCATTGCAGATAACAGAGGTTGGAGACTGAGGGGCAGAAGGATCGTTGCTGAGAGCAGAGGTTTCAGATTGTGATGCAGAAAGATCGTTCCAGAGAGCAGAGGTTGGGAACTGGGGTGCAGAAGGACAGTTATAGAGAGCACAGATAGAGATTGGGGTGCGGAAGAAATGTTGCAGAGAGCAGAAGTTTGAGACTGGGGTGTAGAAGAACTGTTACTAAGAGCCGTGGTTGGAGACTGTGGTGAAGAAGAACTGATACAGAAAGCTGACGTTGGAGACTGGGGTGCAGAAGGACCGTTACACAGAGCAGAGGTTGGAGACTGCGGTACAGAAGGACTGTTACAGAGAGCAGATGTTGGAGACTTAGGTGCACAAGGACTGAGGCAGAGAACTGAGTTTGGTGACTGGGGTGCAGAAAAACCGTTGCAGAGAGCAGAGTTTGGAGACTGAGGTGCAGAAGGATTTTTACAGAGAGCAGAGGTTGGAGACTTGGGTGCAGAAGGACTGTTGCAGAGAGCAGAGGATGGAGACTGAGGTGAAGAAGAATCGATGCAGAGAGAAAAGGTTAGAGACTGGGTTGCAGAAAGCCTGTTACAGAGTGCAGAGTTTGAAGAGTGGGGTACAGTAGGTCTGTTACAGAGAGCAGAGTTTTGAGCCTGGGGTGCAGAAGCACTGTTACATATAGCACAGATTCGAGACTGGGTTGCAGAAGGATCTTATAGAGAGCATTTTGGAGTCTGAGGTTCAGAAGTTTTGTTACAGAGACCAAACTTTGGAAACTGGGGTGCAGCAGAACGATTGGTGCAGAGAGCAGAGTTTTCAGACTGAGGTGCAGAAGGAATGTTGCACAGAGCAGATATTGGATTCTGAGGTGCTGAAAGATCATTGAAGAGAGCACACATTGGAGACTGGGGTGCAGAAGGCCTGTTACAGAGAGCACAGGTTAAAAACTGGGGTGCAGAAGGCCTGTTACAGAGAGCAGAGTTTGAAGACTTGGGTGCAGAAAGACTGTTACAGAGAGCAGAGTTTTAAGAATGGGTTGCAGCAGGAACTTACAGAGAGCAGATTTTGGAGACTGAGGTGCAGAAAGACTTTTATAGAGAGTAGAGGTTGGAGACTTAGGAGAAGAAGGACTGTTGTAGAGAGCAGAGGTTGGAGACTGAGGTCCAGAATGATTGTTACAGAGATCAGAGGGTGGAGACTGGGGTGCAGAAGAAGTGTAACAGAGAGCAGAGTTTGGAGATTGGGGTGCAGAAAAACTGTTAACGAGAGCAGATGTTGGAAAGTGGGGTGCAGAAGGACCGTTACAGAGAGCAGAGTTTGGAGACTTTGGTGTAGAAGGACTGTTACAAAGAGCAGCGGTCGGAAACTGGGATTCAGAAGGACCATTGCAGAGAGCAGAAGTTGGAACCTGGGGAAAATAATATCGTTGCAGAGAGCAGATGTTGGACACTGGGGTGCAGAAGGACTGTTACAGAGAACAGAGTTTTAAGAATGCTTTGCAGAAGGATCTTACAGAGAGCAGATTTTGGAGACTGAGGTGCAGAAGGACTTTTACAGAGAGTAGAGGTTGGAAACTTAGGAGCAGAAGGACTGTGGTATAGAGCAGAGATTAGAGACTGAGGTGCAGAATGATTGTTACAGAGATCAGAGGTTGGAGACTGGGGTGCAGAAGGAGTGTAACAGAGAGCAGAGTTTGGAGATTGGGGTGAAGAAAAACTGTTACCAAGAGCAGAGGTTGGAGACTGGCGTGCAGAAGGACTGTTGGAGAGAGCAGAGTTTGAAGACTTTGGAGCAGAAGGTCTTTTGTAGAGAGATGAGGTTGGAGACTGAGGTTTAGAAGGATTGTTCCAGATATAAGAGTGTGGAGACTAGGGTGCAGAAGGAGTGTAACAGAGAGCAGAGTTTGGAGATTGGGTTGCAGAAGAACTGTTACCGAGAGCAGAGGTTGGAGACTGGAGTGCAGAAGGACTGTTGGAGAGAGCAGAGTTTGGAGACTTAGGTGCAGAAGGACTGTTACAAAGAGCAGCGGTCGGAAACTGGGGTGCAGAAGGACCATTCCAGAGAGCAGAAGTTTGAACCTAGGAAGAATAAGGATCGTTGCAGAGAGCAGATGTTGGACACTGGGGTGCAGAAGGACTGTTACAGAGAGCAGAGTTTTAAGAATGGGTTGCAGAAGGATCTTACAGAGAGCAGATTTTAGAGACTTAGGTGCAAAAGAATTTTACAGAGAGTAGATGTTGGAGACTTAGGAGCAGAAAAACTGTTGTAGAGAGCAGAGGTTGGAGACTGAGGTCCAGAATGATTGTTAGAGAGATCAGAGTGTGGAGACTGGGGAGCAGAAGGAGTGTTACTGAGAGCAGAGTTTGGAGACTGGGGTGCAGAAAAAATGTTACCGAGAGCAGAGTTTGGAGACTGGGGTGCAGAAGGATCGTTAAAGACAGCAGAGGTTGGAGACTGCAGTACAGAAGAACTGTTACAGAGAGCAGAGTTTGGAGCCTGGGGTGCAGAATAACTGATATGGAAAGTAGAGTTTGGAGACTGGGGTGCAAAAAGACCATTAAAGACAGCAGAGGTTGGAGATTGCAGTACAGAAGAACTGTTACAGAGAGCAGAGTTTGGAGCCTGGGGTGCAGAAGGACTGTTGCAGAGAACAGAGGTTGGAACCTGGGGTGCAGAAGGGCTGTCACAGAGAGCAGAGTTTGGAGACAGAGTTGCAGAAGTATTGTTACAGAGAGCAGAGGTTGAAAACTGAGGTGCAGAATGATCATTGTAGAGAGCAGAGTTTGGAGACTGGGGTGCAGAAGGACTGTTGCAGAGAGCAGAGGTTGGAGACTGAGGTGCAGAAGGCCTGTTACAGAGAGCAGAATTTGGAGACTGAGTTGCAGAAGGACAGTTACAAAGAGCACAGGTTGGAGAGTGGGGTGCATAATAAATGTTTCAGAGAGCAGAGTTTGAAGACTTGGGTGCATAAAAACTGATGCAGAGAGCAGAGGTTCGAGACTAGGGTGCAGAAGTATCATTGCAGAGAGCAGAGGTTAGAAACTAAGGTGCAGAAGGATCCTCACACAGAGCAAAGTTTGGTTCCTGGGGTGTAAATGGACTGCGGCAGAGAACAGACATTGGAGACTGAGGTGCAAAAGGACTGATACACAGAGCAGAGGTTGGAGACTGGGGTGCAGAAGAACTGATACACAAAGCAGAGGTTGGAGACTGGGGTAAAGAAGGACCGTTAAAGAGAGAAGAGTTAGGAGACTCAAGAAGAGAAGAACTTTTACAGAGAGCAAAGTTTGAAGACTGTGATGCAGAAGGACTGTTGCAGAGAACAGAGGGTGGAGACTGGGGTGCAGAAGGATTCTTACAGAGAACAGAGGTTGAATACTGGGGTGCAGAAGGGCCGTTGCAGAGAGATGAGGTTTGAGACTGAGGTGCCGAATGACTGTTACAGAGAGCAAAGTTTGGAGAACGTTGTGCAGAAGGATCTTACAGAGAACAGACATTGGAGACTGGGATGTAGAATGATCGTTGGAAAGAGCAGAGGTTGGAGACTGGGGTATAGAAGGAATTTTGCAGAGAGCAGAGGTTGAATACTGGGGTGCAGAAGGGCCGTTGCAGAGAGATGAGGTTTGAGACTGAGGTGCCGAATGACTGTTACAGAGAGCAAAGTTTGGAGAACGTTGTGCAGAAGGATCTTACAGAGAACAGACATTGGAGACTGGGATGTAGAATGATCGTTGGAAAGAGCAGAGGTTGGAGACTGGGGTGTAGAAGGAATTTTGCAGAGAGCAGAGGTTGGAGACTGGGGTGCAGAAGGCCTGTTACAGAGAGCACAGTTTGGAGACTGGTTTGAAGAAGACCTGATACAGAGAGCAGATGTTGGAGAGTGGGGTGCAGAAGGATTTTTATAGATAGCACAGTTTGGAGACTGGGGTTTAGAAGGATTTGTGCAGAGAGCAGAGTTTGGACACTGCGTTGCAGAAGACCTTTTACAGAGAGTAGAGGTTGGAGCCTTGGGTGCAGAAAGATTGTTATAGATAGCACAGTTTGGAGACAGGGGTGTAGAAGGATCGATGCAGAGAGCAGAGCTTTCAGACTAATTCTTAGAAAAACTGTTACAGAGAGGAGAGGTTGGAGTCTGAGGTCCAGAAGGACTGTTATAGAAAGCAGAGGTTGGTAGTTGGGGTGCAGATGGTCCGCTACAAAGAGAAGAGGTGGAGACTGCGATACAAAAGGACGATTACAGAGAGCAGAGCTTGGAGACTGGGTAGAAGAAGGATCGTTTCAGAGAGCAGATTTAGGAGACTGGGGTGGAGAAGGACTGTTAGAGAGAGCAGAGGATGGAGACTGAGTTGCAGAAGGACAGTTACAGAGAGCAAAGTTTGGAGAGTGGGGTGCAGAATAAATGTTGCAGAGAGCAGAGTTTGGAGACTTGGGTGCATAAGGACTGATGCAGAGAGCAGAGGTTCGAGACTGGGGTGCAGAAGTATCGTTGCAGAGAGCAGAGGTTGGAAACTAAGGTGCAGAAGAATCGTTACACAGAGCAGAGTTTGGTTCCTGGGGTGTAAAAGGACTGCGGCAGACAACAGAGGTTGGAAACTGAGGTGCAAAAAGACAGATACACATAGCAGAGGTTGGAGACTGCCGTGCAGAAGAACTGATACACAAAGCAGAGGTTGGAGACTGGGGTTAAGAAGGACCATTACAGAGAGAAGAGTTTGGAGACTCCAGAAGAGAAGAACTTTTACAGAGAACAAAGTTTGGAGACCGTGATGCAGAAGGACTGTTGCAGAGAACAGAGGGTGGAGACTGGGGTGCAGAAGGATTTTTACAAAGAGCAGATTTTGGAGACTGGGGTGCAGAAGGACCATTGCAGCAAGCAGATGTTGGAGACTGGGGTGCAGAAGGACTGTTAGAGAGAGCAGAGTTTGGAGACTGAGGTGCAGAAGGATCGTTTCAGAGAGTAGAATTTGGAGATTGGGGTGCAGAAGGACCATTACAGATTGCAGAGTTTGGAGACTGAGGTGCAGAAGGACTTTTACACAGAGGAGAGGTTGGAGACTTAGGAGCAGAAGGACTGTTGTAAAGAGCAGAAGTTGGAGACTGAGGTCCAAAATGATTGTTACAGAGATCAGAGCTTGGAGACTGGGGTGCAGAAGAAGTGTTACAGATAGCAGATGTTGGAGACTGGGGTGCAGAAGGACTGTTAGAGAGAGCAGAGGATGGAGACTGAGTTGCAGAAGGACAGTTACAGAGAGCAAAGTTTGGAGAGTGGGGTGCAGAATAAATGTTGCAGAGAGCAGAGTTTGGAGACTTGGGTGCATAAGGACTGATGCAGAGAGCAGAGGTTCGAGACTGGGGTGCAGAAGTATCGTTGCAGAGAGCAGAGGTTGGAAACTAAGGTGCAGAAGAATCGTTACACAGAGCAGAGTTTGGTTCCTGGGGTGTAAAAGGAGTGCGGGAGACAACAGAGTTTGGAAACTGAGGTGCAAAAAGACAGATACACATAGCAGAGGTTGGAGACTGGCGTGCAGAAGAACTGATACACAAAGCAGAGGTTGGAGACTGGGGTTAAGAAGGACCGTTACAGAGAGAAGAGTTTGGAAACTCCAGAAGAGAAGGACTTTTACAGAGAGCAAAGTTTGGAGACCGTGATGCAGAAGGACTGTTGCAGAGAACAGAGGGTGGAGACTGGGGTGCAGAAGGATTCTTACAGAGAGCAGAGTTTGGAGACTGGGGTGCAGAAGGACTTTTACACAGAGGAGAGGTTTGAGACAGGGGTCTCAATGGATTTTTACAGAGAGCAGAGCATGGAGACTGGGGTGCAGAAGGAGTGTTTCAGAGCGCAGAGTTTGGAGATTGGGGATCAGAAGAACTGTAACAGAGATCAGAGGATGGAGACTGTGGTGCAGAAGGCCTGTTACAGAGAGCAGAGTTTGGAGATGAGGTTAAGAATGATCGCTACAGAGAGCAGAGGTTGGACACTGATGTGCAGAAGGACTGTTACAGAGAGCAGAAGTTGGAGACTTGGATGCAGAAAAATCTTTTCCTTGAGCAGAGGTTGGAGACTGAGGTGCAGAAGGATTGCTACCAAGAGCAGAGTTTGAAGACCTGGGTGCAGTAGGATAGTTACAGAGAGCACAGGTTAGAGACTGGGGTGCAGAAGAAATGTTGCAGAGAGCAGAGGTTGGAGACTGTGGTGTAGAAGGACTGTTGCAGAGAGCAGACGTTTGAGACTTGGATGCAGAAGGATCGTTGCAGAGAGCAGATGTTGGAGACTGGCGTATAGAAGGACTTTTGCAGAGATCAGAGGTTGAACACTGGGGTGCAGAAGGACTGATACATAAAACAGAGGTTTTAGGCTGGGGTGCAGAATAACTGATACGGAAAGTAGAGTTTAGGGACTTTGTAACGGACCCCTTGCCTGCAAGTAAGACGCAACTTGAGAATCTTCTTTCAGCGGTTTATTCAGGCCCTTGATATTTCTCCTACTGATCCCTCGCATGCCCCTCCAAGCCTTAATATAGAATCTCAAGCCCCACTGCCAAGCTGCCACGTGGAACTTTCTCATAGGGTGCTGAAAAGCCATGTGCCAACTCTCCCAAATAAGGAGTTGTTTGTCACAAACCACAGCAGAGCCATTGCCATCTTGTAATGGCGACCATAATCTGCATAAGTGGCAGAGTCGGCTCACCACAGTTCCCCCTTTCTGTTTTTTGAAACAATACAGGCGAGAGTAGAGGTTCTATCCCACTGTGCAGAATGGCTGCATAGTATGGCTCAGTCCTAAGGAGGCGCCTTCCCCAGATCTGACTCCATATCAGCCGACGCCTTTTTTCATGAGTCAGGGAGTGGACACGTCAAACCCGCATGCAATAGGACATGCTCTTCTTGAGGTCCTGGTCCACTGCGGGATCACTCAAGTGCAGTGCCTTGCCTCACATCCTGTATCATGATGATGGTGAACAAAAGGGGGTAGCTGGGACTACCTCTCTAGGACAACCACAATTAAGTTGGCAACACCCTGAGAGAAAGTCACGGGCTTTAAAGCCATAGCTAAAGACCGCTGTGGAAACCCTTCTGCGTGCAATGGTAGCAAGACTGGCAGAGTGCAAGGGCTTCCCAACACTAAAAGAATAACGAGGAAAGACATGTCATTTCCAGTGCAATGTTATAATAACTTGGGGTGCAATGACCATGTCAAAGATTTACTGTTTAAGATGCACAAGCCAGACTTGAGGTTAGTTGTCATTTTCTAAAGCTGCAAGAGCTTGTATGATCATAGCCTTATCGTGAGCACTGCAGGCTTTGAGACGACAGAGAAACCACAAACAGAGGAACATACCAAAGAAACACGTTGCACCAAAAATGCCTACTCCCACCCACTCTTTAAAAAAGGAAAAGGCAGATGATATCCAATCGGTGAATTGACCCAAGTTCCGGGATCAACACGGGTACTATTCAAGACAGCTATCTGAGTCAGTTGAGACTGGATCATGTCTTCTGCCGCCATGGACCAATTCCTGGCCAAATAGTCACCGATGATGTGGGAAGCATTCCTGGAATCATTAAATCATGAACCGGCATTGGCATTGGCCATGCCCGTGCCACTGCCCACCACTGCATTGGTGTCGTCTGTGCCATCGGCACCAGCACCAGAGCCAGAGCACTTAGCAGAATGAAGATCCTCATCACAGAATTGCTGTGGTATCTCTTGTTGCTGGTTGGTTGATGTCAAGACTCTTCTTGTCAGGCGTTTAGGGACCCACAACGGTTCCGTGTGATCCTGGGGAAAAACACATACAGATCCTCGTGCCCATGTCAGCATGGGGATTATAAGGTAGACCATGAGTAAAGTGTACTCCCATAGTAGAACTAAAAGATGTAAATTGCCTGCCAGTATAAGCAGGTCCATTATAAGTCTTAAGGGATGCAGGTGCACCCCATGCTGCCTATGCCTCTAGGCAATGAGTAACAGCATTACGTGCCTTTTCTCCCAATAAAGCAGAAGCATAAATAATTCCAGAGCACGTATCAACAGAAACATGTACATACTTGAGGTTACCAAAGTCAGGTATCTGTGTCACATTTATTTGCCAGACAACCAATGGCTTTAACCCCCGTGGGTTCACTCCATAAGTAGGGGAATGAAGAAACGTGACACAATGGGGACATTGTAATACTATTTGACGAGCATCCGCTCTTGAAATGGAAAAACGCCTGCACAGCATCAATGCATTAACATGGAAATTCTGGTGAAACAATTTAGCCCCCTCTAAGGAGGAGGCCAAGCAGATCAACTGACCTCTAGTGGCTGAGTCCACACAGGCATTACCCTGTGATAACGGACCAGGAAGAGAGGTGTGAGCCCGGATGTGCATTGGATAAAAAAGAGCAGTGCGGCTACAGATAAGCTGTTGAAGCTGATTAAAGTAAGCAGATACATTATGGGCATCACTAATAGCTCTCACGGCCTCCAGGACTTTTAGTGCTTGTACCACATAGATGGAGTCCGAAATGAGATTAAAAAAAAAAAGAACACTGCTTAAAAACCTCAATAACATTTTGTAGTTCTACCCATTGTGGATTTCCAGGAGCAAATTGACGCTGGACAGGGAAAGCATCATTAATTACATAAGCTCCCATTCCAGACTTGGAACCATCAGTAAAGATGTTAACAGCCCCCAGAATTGGACTGGATAAAGTTACTTTAGGGAAAATGATGGGATGTTCCTGAACAAAATGAAGTAATGGATGAGAAGGGTAATGATTATCAATATTTCCTTGAAACGAGCAACATAGAATAGCCCAGTTGTCTATTAGCACACAAAACATTAATTTGAGCTTTAGTGTAGCGTATAATAAGAGAAGAAGGTGATTTTCCGAAAAATTGAATGCTTTGTTGAATCTCTTTAAGTGCCAATGCTGCAACAGCATCAGGATAATATTCTAAAGATTTTCCCTGGGATACATGTTGGTGGATCCATAGTAAAGGCCCATCTTGCCACAGTACTCCAGTAGGCTGCCGCATAGTGGCAAGTACACATAACTGGAAAGGTTTATCACTCTGGAGCCTGCATAGAGTAGCATGCTGTACGGCTTCTTCTACTTTTATAAGGGCCGCTCTAGCTTCTTTGGTGAGGCTACGAGGGGAAGAAAGATCTGGATCACCCTTAAGAGTAGTATACAAAGGCTGGAGCACAATATTAGGAATATGTAAATATCCTCTTATCCAATTAATATCTCACAGCATTTTTTGAAAATCATTTAGAGTGCGGAGATCCTGAGTTCTTATGGTGATTTTTTGTGGTTTTAATTTGTCATACCCAATTGTCGCTCCCAAATACTTAATAGAATCCTCCGTTTGAACCTTTTCAGGTGCAATATGCAGTCCATATTGAGCTAACAGCTTTACTAGTTCTTTATAGGCCTCATGAACTGTCTGCTCTAATTTAGCAGCCAATAATACATCATCCATATAATGAATGATCTTGATGGAGGAATACTTTTGTCTGAGAGGTGCGAGTGCCTTCCCCATGTACATCTGACACATCGTAGGACTATTAGAAATTCCCTGTGATAAAACCACCCACTCAAACCTTTGATCTAGTTCCCCGTGGTTACACAAGGGAAGGGTGAAGGCAAAACGTTGTGAGTCTTTAGGATGCAAAGGAATAGAAAAGAAACAGTCTTTAATGTCAATAGCAATAATATGCCAGCCCTGAGGAACAGAGCAGAGCAGAGGCAGCCCTCTTTGAATGGGCCCCATAAGTTGCATTTGAGCATTAACTGCTCGTAGATCATGCAGTAGGTGCCACTTCCCTGATTTCTTCTTAATGACAAATATGGGAGTATTCCATGGAGAAGTAGAAGGTTGGATGTTACCCAAGTCAAGTTGTTCTTTAACTAAATCATGGGCTGCTGCCAATTTAGCTGAGGGAAGAGGCCACTGATGCACCCAAACAGGCTCCTCGGTGAGCCATGTTATAGGTATTTGAGCCCCAGTGGCCCCTAGGAAATAACCAGAACAAATCTGTTAAGCTTTTGATAACCTTGCACAGGATGCCTATGCCCCTGTAGGTGTTTTCCTACTCCTAGACCTGGCCTATACCCCATATTTTGCATAATTTGGTGAGACACTGGGGAATAGTCATTACTAAGAGTGAACCCCATGTCTTTCATCAAATCACAGCCCCATAAACAAATAGGTAGATCAAGTACATAAGGCTGAAAGGTACCATTGTGTCCTTCTGGGTCCTTCCAAGAAAGATATCTACAGCTGATTTGAGGAGCTTGGGCATATCCAAGTCCTCTTAGGGATTGATCAGAAGTCTGCACTGGCCATCTCTTAGACCAGTCCTTAAGGGCTATTATACTACGGTCTGCTCCTGTATCCAGCAATCCCACAATAGATTTACCTTCTATGCTTAATTCCAAAGTGGGGCGATTGCTCATATCCAGTGACAAATAGGCACAATTCCCTCCAGTGGTACCAATCTCACTTCCTGTCTGTGACCTTGAGTCAGCAGAGAAGTGGCTATGTAAACTAGGCAAAATTAGCAATTGAGCAATCCTATCCCCTGGGGAGATAGACACAATGCCCCTTGGAGCTTCCACCATAACCTTTACTGCCCCTACAGCATCAGGGCTTATGACTCTGGGGAAAACATGAAGACCTTGTAAGATAGAGGATGCACGTCCAATTAGCAAACCTACAGTGCCAGGTGGTAAAGGCCCTTTTAACTCAGTTTCCACCAATTGGACTTTCATCTTAGGTGTTAATATGAGTCTGGAGGTGGAACAGAGGTCCAATCCCGCGGCACCTGTAGTGGCTCTCTGCGTCTCATGGGATGGCGTAGAGATGGCCATGTCTCGGGTTCGGGTGTGACATTCTCCACTGCCCCATATATTTTTGGGCCCTGGGGTCGGGGGCCCCGTCGGCCATTTTTTGGCCAAGCTGAAATAGGCTGTCCATGGATGTCCCTCACTGATCTACACTCTTTTGCCCAATGCTTCCCCTTTTTGCATTTTGGACACAGCCCCGGTTGACGAGGGCCATTGGAAGGGCCACAGTGAGGAGGTCCAGTAAAATTGCCTTTTCTGGGACATTCACGTTTGAAATGACCGGGTTGACCATAATGGAAGCATGTTCCAGCACCAGGACCGCCCCCTTTTGCAATCCGAAGGACAGCAGCTGCAAGACCTGCATTAGTTAAAGGTCCTCCAATCTCTCTACACACCTTTATCCATGCTTCTATGCCCTTGTTTTTATAAGGAGTGATTACTGCTTTACATTCCTTGGTGCATTGCTCAAAGACCAATTGCTTGATAAGGGGCATGGCTCTATCAGGATCCCCAAAATTCTTTCCAGCGGCATCCACCATCTTTGCTACAAAATCTTAAAAGGGTTCTGTGCAGATAGACCGTTACAATAAGAAGAGGTTGGAGACTGCTATACAAAAGGACTATTACAGAGAACAGAGGTTGGAGACTGGTAGAAGATGGATTGTTATACATAGCACAGTTCGGAGACTGGGGTGTAGAAGGATCAATGCAGAGAGCAGAGCTTTCAGACTGATTCTTAGAAGGACCATTACAGAGAGAAGAGGTTGGAGACTGCGGTAAAGAAGGACTGTTACAGAGAGCAGAGTTTGGAGACTGGGGTGCAGAAGAACCATTGCAGAGAGGAGATGTTAAAGACTGGGGTGCAGAAGAACTGTTAAAGAGAGTAGAGGTTAGAGACTGAGGTGCAGAAGGATCGTAACAGAGGGAAGAGTTTGGAGATTGAGGTGCAGAAGGACTTTTACAGAGAGCAGAGGTTGGAGACTGGGGTGCAGAAGGATTCTTACAGAGAGCAGAGGATAGAGAATGGGGTGCATAAAAAGTGTTACAGAGAGCAGAATTGGGGATTCTGGTTTTGAAAAAGTGTTAAAGAGAGCAGAATTTTAAGAATGGGGTTCAGAAGGAGTGTTACAGAGTGCAGAGTTTTGATTTGGGTGCAGCAGGACTGTTACAGAGAGTAGAGCTTGGAGACTGGGGTGCAGAAGAACTGTTACAGAGAGCAGAGGTTCGAGACTGCAGTGCAGAAGGCCTGTTACAGAGAGCATTCGTTGAAGACTGAGGTGCAGAAGGATCGTTACAGAGAGCAGAGGTTGGACACTAAAGGGGCAGAAAGACTGTTACAGAGAGCAGAGGTTGGAGACTGAGTTGCAGAAAGATTGTTAGAGAGAGCAGATTTTGAAGAATGGGGTGCAGATGTATCATTGTAGAGAGCAGAGGTTGGAGACTGAGGTGCAGAATGGTCTTACAGTAAGCAGAGGTTAAAGACTGGGGTGCAGAAGAACAGTTACAGAGAGCACAGGTTGGAGACTGGGGTGCAGAAGAAATGTTGCAGAGAGGATAGATTTGAGACTGGGGTGCAGAAGGACTGTTTCAGAGAGCAGAGTTTGAAGAATGAGTTGCAGACAGACTGTTACAGAGAGCAGAGTTTGGAGACTAGCTTGCAGAATGACTGATACACAAAGCAGATTTAGGAGACTGGGGTGCGGAATGACCGTTACAGAGAGCACAGTTTGGAGATGGCGGTATAGAAGGACTGTTACAGAGAGCAGAGGTTGGAGATTGGGGTGCAAAAGGACTGTTGCAGAGAACAGAGGTTGCAGACTGGGGTGCAGAAGAACTGTTGCAGAGAGCAGATTTTTGAGACTAAGGTTCAGAAGGTTTGTTACAGAGAGCAGAGCTTGGATTCTGGGGTGCAGAAAGACTGTTACAGAGAGCATAGTTTGGAGACTGGGTTGCAGAAAGATTTTAGAGAGAGCAGAGGTTGGAGACTTACGGCAGAATGACTGTTGCAGAGACCACAGGTTGGAGACTGAGGTGCAGAATGATCGTTTCCGAGAGAAGAAGTTGGAGACTGGGGTGAAGAAGGCCTTTTACAGAGAGCAGAGGTTGGAGACTGGGGTGCAGAAGGACTGTTACAGATAGCACAGTTTATAGACTGAGGTGCAGAATGATATTATAGAGAGCAGAGTTTGGAGACTGAGGTGCAGAAGGAATGTTACAGAGAGCAGAGTTTTTAGACTGGGTTGCAGAATGATTGTTGAAGAGAGCAGAGTTCAGACTTAGGTGCAGAAAGACTGTTGCAGAGAGCAGATGTTCGAAAGTGGGGTGCAGAAGGACTCTTTCAGAGAGCAGAACTTGGAGACTGGGGTGCAGAAGGATTCTTGCAGGGAGCAGAGGTTTGAGACTGGGGTGCAGAAGGCCTGTTACAGATATCACAGTATGGAGAGTGTTTTTCAGAAGGATATTATAGAGAGAAGAGTTTGGAGACTGAGGTGTAGAAGGACTGTTACAGAGAGCAGAGGTTGGAGACTGGGGTGCAGAATGATTGTTGCAGAGGGCAGAGTTTTCAGACTGAGGTGCAGAAGGAGTGTTGCAGAGAGCAGATGTTCGCGACTGGGGTGCAGAAGGAGTGTTTCAGAGAGCAGAACTTGGAGACTGGGTTGGAGAAGGATTGTTGCAGAGAGCAGAGGTTGGAAACTAGGGTGCAGAAAGACTGGTATAGAGAGCAGAGGTTTTAGACTGGGGTGCAGCAGGCCTGGTACAGAGAGCAGATCTTTGACACTGTTGTGCAGGATGATTGCTGATAGCTGGTGAGCCTCCTTCTGGACACTTTCTTTTCCGCACAGTCCATCAGGCCTTCTCTCCTCATCCTGCACTCTTTTGGCTTTATGGGAACCTGTGACTTCCACAGTCACTCTAAGCCATGACTCACAGGCCTATCTCCTGGAAAACTGTCCCGCTGTCTCCTGGAATCTCCTCAGGGAGACCCCGCAGGTACCCAGACTCAAGGCCCAACTTCCTTTCCTCCTTTCCTCTCCCCAGACACGCTCCTTCTCATTATTTTTTATGTTTTAATGAGTGATCCAACTGCCACTCAGCTACCCCACAGACCAGGTCCCCTCTTGTGTCCTCATCACCAGGACTTTAAAGTGTTCCACCCAGGGCTCCTCTTCAGACCTTTTTCCCAAGCTCCAAATATCACATCTTCAGTTACCAGATATTTCCTTTTAATCTTGTTTTGGCACCCGATTACTCTCCCAGACTACATGAAGGAATTCTAACCAAAGCACATGGACTGTAGGTACTATTATGGCTTAGAAATAAGGTATTCCCCCACCAAAAGCTCAGGGTCAGCCACAGTAGCAGTGTTCAGAGGTGAAATGATTAGACTGTGAGACTTGTGACCTAATCTGTGGATCCATCCATTTTGTGGGTTAATTATCTGAAAGACCCACTGTACTGAGAGGAGTGTGGAGTGTGGCCGGGGACATGCCCTGGGGAATCACATCTTGTCCCCTGCAAACCTTCTCCTCCCATCCCCTCCCCCGCCCCAACCTTCTGGCTGCCATGAGCTAGGAATGCTTCCCCTCTTGTTCCCTTCCACCTTGGCGTCCCACCTCATATCAGGCCGGCAGCAATGGGTCAGCTGGCCCCAGACCTAACCTCCAAGCCAGGAGGCCACAGTGCATCTCCCCCTTCGGGTTGTTCTGGTCAGGCCTGTGGTAAATGTGGAAACCGTGGACTGACCCAGTGAGTAGGTGTTATGAGTGGCTTGGACCCACAACCGTTTCCTAAATCCACAGATTCTGTCATTTTCAGATCTCAAGACATTTCCTTCTGGATGGCCTGTTTCCAGCCTGCCCTCATCTAGAATGCGGTCTACTAGTGATTATTGAGATTCTCCAGCCGTCCTGGTCCTGCCCATTTGCACACCACAGCAAGCTCCTAGGCAGCCAGACCCATGGACCTCCTGCTGCCCACTGAGGAGCAGTCCCCTGTGGTAGACTTCCATGTGCACATAACATGATCTGTGTAAGACCAAAAATCCTATGTTTACATAAAAAGACAACAGGAGACAGACATTACTGAGACAGTGAGAAATGACTTTACATCATGATAAGGTCGAATGGCTTTCTGTTGGCTTCTAGCAATTCTCTGGTTACTCCCACCCACCATCACCCCTGCAAATGTGTGCGGCTCCATGGGTCTGATTTTCTGAGACCAGTCCCACACGTTATCAGTCTCCAGGCTGCTTTTCATTCGATATTATTTGCCATGTTGCTGCAGATTAACAAGCCTGTTTGGGGTGCTCTCAGTCCATTCTCATCATGGTCTCTTTTTCTCTGTTTTGTAGCTATGACAACATTGGAAATGAGCAATCAATCATTTGTAACTGAATTCATCTTCTTGAAATTTTCCAACCACTTCCACCTATAGGGCTGGTTCTTCCTGCTCTTTCTGGTCATTTACCTGACCACTCTCCTGGGGAAAATGCTCATAATAGTGACCACCAGGGTCAGTCCTGCTCTCCACACTCCAATGTACATTTTGCTCAGCAATTTGAGCTTCTTGGACGTCTGCTACACATCCACTACCCTCCCAGTACTGCTGGTGAACTTCTTCTGAAGAAGAAGGCCATTTCTTATGAGGGCTGCCTTTACCAGTTCTTCATTTTGGTGACAAGTGCTGGCACAGAAGGCTTCTTAATGGCTGTGTGGCCAGTATGACTGCTATGTGGCCACCTGCCATCCTCCTCAGTACCCAGTTATCATGAGTGTGAAGGTCTGTGTTGGCCTTGTGACTGAGTCCTGGCTGTGTGGGCTGGTGAATTTGGTCACACACATGGTGCTGGCCATCACACTCACTCTGTGTGGGCCCCACCAGATCAGCCACTTTCTTTGTGACTCCCCATTGCTCCTGAAGCTCTCCTGCTCAGACACCTCTGTCAAGGAGTCTGCGCTCCACGTTGTCAGTGCCACCATGGGCCTGAGCCCCTGCCTCTTCACTTCAGGCTCCTACACACTCATCATGGCGGCCATCCTGGGAATTCCCTCTGCCCACGGCATAAGAAAGGCCTTCTCCACCTGTGCGTCCCCCCTCACTGTTGTGGTGGTCTTCTAAGGAACAGCCAACTTCTACTATTACAGGCCCAGAGAAGGCTGGACATGGACACTCTGGTCTCTGTGCTCTTCTGTGTTCTGAGCCCCCTGTTGAGCTCCGTCATTCACAGCCTGAGAAGCAACGAGGTCCAGAGTGCCCTGAGAAAGCTGGCTGGGAGACAGACTGTATAGTGTGATAAGAACTAGGTTATGGTTTCATTCTAGGAAATGTCTTAGTTGTAGAAATATGTGAACTCTTCAGCTGCAATTAGAAGAGTGCTTTCTCCATACACAGTGTCTCATGACCACTGAGGTGCCCCGCCAACCAGGGGAAGCACACTGTGCTAAGTATGTGACACATTGTGACCTCACCTGGGTTCTCTAATCCACAGGTATTTCAGAATATTTTTATTATTTTTCTCTCCAAAAAAAGCCTATACCCAAAGCAATCAATCTCCTTTCCCCCAATATTGCAACTCTAGCCAACACTAGTGAATGTGAAGTGCTATGTGCAATGTGACTTTGACTTGATTTTCCTAATGGATCTTGATTCTAAGTTTCAAATAAACACCATTTCTGTGTTTCTTCTTCACATGTGGAAAGACCCATGTATACACTCGAGTTTCTGTGGATATTTTTAATGAAGTAATACCATATACGCCTTTTGGATCTGACTCTTTTTACTTAGGATGTTTGCAATTTTCAGTTATATTGTAGCTTGTATAAGTATTTTAGTTTATTCCTCCTTATTGTGACTGATTTCCATCTTATGAAAATGCCACATTACTTTGTTCATTTCCCACTGCATAGTAATTTTTACTTTGTGTCTTTGTGGGTGTCGTACTGCAGATTGAACCCGGAGCCTCCTGCACACTACACAATGTTCTACCACTAAGCCAAAGCCCAACACTTTTAAAAAATTTGTTTTGAGACAGGGTCTTGCAAATTTGCCCAGGTTGTCTCTGAATTTGTGATCCTCCTGCCTCAGCTTCTTGAGTAGCTAGATTACAGACCTGCCTGGTCATTTTCACTTTTTGACTAATATGAATAAGATTCGTTTATATAATATGAACATTATATATAATATGAACATTATATGAACATTCATGTACAAATCATTGGTGGACAACTTTTTTATATATCTTGAGTTTGTAAGTAGGAGTGGAAGAAATGGATCGATAACTCCATATTTAACTTTATGAAAATGTTCTAGAAAGAAAGCGGGTTCTTTTGGATCCCATAGCAGCAGCAGCAAACCAGCACTGTAGAGGCAGGAACTAATCTCTTTGGTGCCAGGAGCTGTGTGTGCAGGCTCCTAGACAGCTGTTCCTGATTGTGGGTCACAGTAGCATGGAATGAGTGTCTCTTTTCAGGAAAGCTAGGGTTTCCATATATGGGGTGGTGTAACCTGACCTATTTTTCTTTTTTCTTCCAGATCTCCCAACCATTTTATAACTTTTTTCTGTGTCAACTTCCTCTACCCTAAGTCATCAAGAGTCGTTCTTTATCTCTACCTGACCACGGTGGCACTGACCACAATAGTGGTTTACATCAGAGATGGTTCTAGATAACAGATCTGAGGAGGTAGGTTGGATGTCTGACCTGAGGGAATTGAATATGTTGATGATGTCACAGCCCATGGGAAAGGAGACCTGATAATTCCTGGTGTGCAATGACCCAAAAGAGACTTTAAGTTATCGTGGCCTGAAATCAAATGTCTATGGAAAACTGAGCTTTGGAAAAACACCATCGATTTTCAGGGTGAGAATGAACATTACAACATGACTACACACTGCTGTTCCTGACTGAAGTGGGAGACTTACAGTAAGAAAATGATAGGTTTAAGCATTATATTCCTCCTTCAAGTCAGGTTCAGATCATCAGAAATATTTTCTCTCTGGAAACTGATATAGGTTAATATCAGAATAAAATATCCAATTGTCTAAATTGCAGAAGTACAAAGAAAATTATAAATCCACAATTTCTCCAGGTCTCTCTTATGTCAATTAGGATAATAATGGGGAAATGATTGAGACCCTGATAATTGGAATGGCAAAATACCATTGGAATTAGACAAATCTCAGAGCCTTGAACCTTGAAATCTCCATTAACCCTCTTTGCTGTCAGAAGCAGCCCCTCCTCCCCTGAGGAGACTAGCTTTCCCTAAATTGAAGACCCTATGGTGACTCTACCTGGGCAGTTGTCTTTTTTTTTTTAAGAGAGAGTGAGAGAGGAGAGGAGAGGAGATGAGAGGGGAGAGAGAGAGAGAGAGAGAGAGAGAGAGAGAGAGAGAGAGAGAGAGAGAGAGAAATTTTAATATTCATTTTCTAGTTCTCGGCGGACACAACATCTTTGTTGGTATGTGGTGCTTATGATCAAAACCGGGCCGTACGCGTGCCAGGCAAGCGCACTACTGCTTGAGCTACATCCCCAGCCCAATTGTCTTTAAGATGCTCATCCATCATCCCACATTGTCACCAGACTCTTAATTGGCGTCTGATCCTAGAACGCCTCAGGTAAGAGTATAAAATATAGCCCAGGAGAGTAAAAGGGTCACACCAAAATAAAAGGTAAATATTTTATTGTATTTTGCTAATAGGAGACTTAAGAATATATAAGAGAATTTGTTTGAGTCTTCTAAATGAAAGAAGTCAGGACATATTTTTGGATCATCTTGAATGCAGTCACAGGGACGTAATCACCAGAAATGTTAGGGCCAAGGATTTTCCTGAGCCACGGGGAGTGGCTATTAGACTCTCTTTGGTTGATGGACTGAAATCTGGACTCAGTGTTTGCTTAAGTTCAATGACCAATATGATCAGGGAATAATGGTGAGGATAATGATCAGAAATAAATAAGGTGTTGGATGGCGTGTTATGTGACCCTTTCCCTGGCCTCACAGCTGGATCTTGAGGAGGGCCTGGAGCACCAGCCTTCGCCAAGGCCTCGTGGACATGCATTTAGAAGGCAGCACCAGATCCTTGTGAAACCTGCAGCCGCTGTCCTTGGCAGCCTGGGAAGACATTAACAGATGGCATCGTTGAAATGGGCTCCCTGATTTCAGTAAGAATAAGGGGACCCTGAAGTAGAAGAGGCCATGTGGTGGAGCAGTGATCAGAACATTTGAATCTGTAAAGATTTTTGACAGTGGAAATTATCGTGGTATTTATAGACGGGAAAAAATGAGCACCCTCATAGAATATTGCCTGTCCCATGTAATGTGAAACGCTTCTTTTGACACTTCATTGGTGCATTGTAGTGGTCCATAATGGTGGGATTTGCTGACACATATTTGAACATGCACACAAAATAACCGTGAACTTTGGCCAATATCTTTCCAATATTTCCCTTTTTCTCACCTCCTCCCCTGTTGCCTTGACTCTACTGATTTTCCTTCAACTTTCATGATGAGACTCCCTTCCCAACTTTCCTTCCTTTTCCCCCTCTAGCTTTAACAGAGGAAAAACATTCGGCCCTTAACTTTCTGAGTTGCTTATTTCCCTTAATGTTCTGAAGATCCATCCATCTTCCAGCATGACATAATTTCGTTCTTCTTTATGGCTGAATGAAATTCCAGTGTGCATATACCAGATGTTCTTTATCCATTTGTCCACTCATGTCACCTCGGCTGGTTCATGGGCATGTATGTGTCATTATACTATGATGACTTGGATCCGCTGTGATAAATACCAAGCAGAGGTAGAGCTGGGTCGCAGGGTGGTCCGTGGCTACTCCTGAGGAGCCTCCATCCCGATTTCCATGGTGGTTGTGCTGATTTACATGTCCACCAACAGGGTGAGAGTGCTCCTTTCTTTTCAATTCTCTCCTTGTCACATTCATTTCTGTTTGTATTCTTGGTGGTTGCCTTTGTCACTGAAGTGAGATGAAATCTCAGGGTAGTCTTGACTTGCAAGTATTTTCATATATTTGTTGGCCACTCACATATTTTCTTCTAAGACGTGTCTGTTTAGTTCACTTAATTTCCCATTTTGTTATTGGGTTATTTAATAATTGGGTTATTTAATAATTGTGGGTTTGATGTTAAGTTTTTTGAGTTCTTTATTAATATTCTAAATATTCATCTTCTTTTAGAAGAGCACCTCATAAAGATTTTCTCCCTTTCCGTAGGTTCTCTCTTCATATTCTAATTGTCTCCTTTGCTGTGCAGAACCTTCTTCGTTTGATGCCATCCTATTAGCTAACTTTTGGTGTTATCTCCTGAGCTTTGGCATCCTATTGAGAAAGTCATTGCCTCTGGTTGTAGGTTGAAGTATTTACTTTGTTTTTTCCTTGAAAGTGCATAATTTCTAATCTAGTGCCTGGGGCTTTAATGCATTTTTAGTTGATTATTTGCAGCATGAGAAATAGTTCAGGTCTCATTCTTCTGCATTTGGACAGGGGTGTAGAAGGACTGTTTCAGAGAGTAGATGTTAAAGACTGGGGTGCACAAGGATCGTTGAAGAGATCAGAAGTTGGAGACTGAGCTGCATAAGGACTGTTGCAGAGAGCAGATGTTGGAGACTGGGGTTCAGAATGACTGTTGCAGAGAGCAGAGGTAGGAGACTGGGGTGAAGAAGAATCGTCGCAGAGAGCAGAGGTTGGAGACTGGGGTGCAGAAGGACTGTTACTGAGAGCAGAGTTTGGAGACTTGGTTGCAGAAAGATCTTACAGAAAGCAGAGTTTGGAGAATGAGGTGCAGAAAAACTGTAAGAGAGAGAAGAGTTTGGAGACTGTGGTGCAGAAGGACTGATACAGAAAGCAGAGGTTTAAGAGAAGGGTGCAGAAGGACCGAATCAGAAAGCAGAGGTTTAAGAGTAGGGTGCAGAAGGACCATTACAGAGTGTAGAAGTTGGAGACTGCGGTAAAGAACGATTGTTACAGAGAGCAGAGATTGGAAATTGGAAAGCAGAAGGACTGTTTAAGAGAACAGAGTCCGGAGACTGGGTTGCAGCAGGACCATTGAAGAAAGCAGAGGTTGGAGACTGGGTTGGAGAAGAATGTTACAGAGAGCAGAGTTCGGAAACTGGGCTGCAGAAGGGTCTTACAGAGAACAAAGGTTGGAGACTGGGGTGCAGAAGGAGTGTTAAGGAGAGGAGACGTTGGAGACTGGGGTGCAGAAGGATCGTTGAAGAGAGCAGAGTTTGGAGACACGGGTGCAGAAGGACGGTTGCAGAGAGAAGAGGTTGGAGACTGAGGTGCAGAAAAACTGTTACAGAGAGCAGAGTTTGAAGAGTGAGGTGCAGAAGGATCGTTGAAGACAGTAGAAGTTGAAGACGGAGTTTCAGATGAATCATTGCAGAGAGCAGAGGTTGAGACTGGGCTTCAGAAGGACTGTTACAGAGAGAACAGGTTAAAGCCTGGGGTCCAGAAGAAATGTTGCAGAAAGCAGAGTTTGGAGACTGGGGTGCAGAAGGACTGTCACAGAGAGCAGATTTTGGAGACTGAGATGCAGAAGGACTGTTACACAGAGAAGACGTTGAAGATTGGTTTGAAGAATTATGATACAGAAAGCTGAGGTGGGAGCCTGGGGTGCAGAAGGACCGTTAAAGAGAGCAGAGGTTGGAGACTGGCGTGCAGAAGGATTGTTTCAGAGAGCAGAGTTTGGAGACTGGGTTGCAGAAGGCCTGCTGCAGAGAGCAGAGGTATGAGACTGGGGTGCAGAAGGACTGTTATAGAGAGCAGACATTTGAGTCTGGGTTGCAGAAGGATCTTACAGAGAGCAGATGTTGATGACTGAGGTGCAGGACGACTGTTATAGAGAGCAGTGGTTGGATACTGGGGTGCAGAAGGATCGTGCAGAGAGCAAAGGTTTCAGACTGAGGTGCAGAAGGAATGTTACAGAGAGGAGAGGATGGAGACTGAGGTGCAGAAGGACGTTTACAGAGAGCAGAGTTTGGTGACTGAGGTGCAGAAGGACTTTTACAGAAAGCAGAGGTTGGAAATTGGGGTGCAGAGGGACCATTACAGACACCAGAGTTTGGAGACTGCGGTATGCAAAGACTGTAACAGAGAGCAGAGTTTGGAGAATATGGTGCAGAAAGACTGTTACATATAGCAGAGGTTGGAGACTGGGGTGCAGAAGGACTGTTAAAGAGAGCAGAGTTTGGAGACTGGTGTGCAGAAGGACTGTTGCAGATAGCAGAGGTTGGAAACTGGGGTGAAGAAGGACTGTTGCAGGGAGCAGGTGTTGGAGACATGGGTTCCGAAAGACTTTTGCAGAGAGTAGAATTTAGAGATTGAGGAGTAGAAGACTGTTGTAGATAGCAGAGTTTGGAGACTGGGGTGCAGAAAGACTGATAAAGAAAGCAGAATTTGGAGACTTAGGTGCAGAAGGATCATTACAGAGAGCAGAATTTTGAGACTGCAATACAGGAAGACTGTTACAGATAACAGAGTTTGGAGACTGGAGTAAAGAAGAACTGTTTTAGAGTGCAGACATTGGAGAATGGTGTGCAGAAGAACTGTTGTAGAGAGTAGAGTTAGGAGACTGAGATGCAGAAAGACTTTAAAAATAGTAGAGTTTGGAGACTGAGGGTCAGAAGGACTGATACAGAGAGCAGAGTATGGAGACAGGCGTGCAGAAGGCTGTTACAGAGAGCAGAGGTTGGAGCCTGGGTACAGAAGGGCTGTTACAGAGAGCTGAGGTGGGAGACTGGGGTGCAGAAGGACTGTTGCAGAGAACAGAGGTTGGAGAGTGAAGTGCAAAAGGACTGTTACAGAGAGTGGAGGTTGGAGACTGAGGTGCAAAAGGACAGTTGCAGAGAACAGAGTTTGGAGACTGAGGTGCAGAAGGATTGTTATAGAGAGCAGAGTTTGGAGACTGGGTGCAGAAGGACTGTTGCAAAGAGCAGAGGTTGGAGACTGGGAAGCTGAAGGACTGTTGCAGAGGACAGAGGTTGGAGACTGAGGTGTTGCATGACATTTGCAGAAAACAGAGGTTAAAGAATGGGGTGGAGAAGGAATGTTACAGAGGGCAGAGTTTAAATACTGGAGAGCAGAAGGATGTTACAGAGAGCAGAGTTTGAATGCTTTGGTGCAGAAGGACTGTTGCAAAGAGCAGACATTAGAGACTGGGTTCCACAAGGATTGTTCAAGAGAGCAGATTTTAGAACCTGGGGTGCAGAAGGACTGTTACACAGAGCAGAGGTTGGAGACTGAGATGCAGAAGGACTGTTACAGAGAGCAGAGGTTGGAGAATGGTGTGCAAAAGGCCTGTTAAAGGGAGCAGAGGTTGGGGTGCAGAAGGACTCTTACAGAAAGCAGGGATTGGAGATAGGGTTGCAGAAAGATCTTAAAGAGAGCAGAGTTTGGATACTGAGGTACAGAAGGACTGTTACAGAGAGCAGAGGTTGGACACTGGGGTGCAGAAAAATCGTTGCAGAGAACAGAGTTTTCAGACTGAGGTGCAGAAGGATTGTTGCAGAGAGCAGAGTTTTGACACTGAGATTTAGAAAAACTGTTACAGAGAACAGAGTTTGGAGACTGGGTTGCAGAAGAACCATTACAGAGAGGAGACATTGAATACTGCACTACTGGAGGACTGTTACAGAGAGTAGAGGTTGGAGACTGGTGTAGAGAAGGACTGTTGCAGAGAGCAGAGGATGAAAACGTGGGTTGGTAAAGATCATTGTAGAGAGCAGAGTATTGAGACTGGTGTGCAGAAGGACTGTTACAGAGAACAGAGTTTGGAGAAGTCATGCTGAAGGACTGTTACAGAGGGCAGAGTTTGGAGACTGGATTGCAGAAGAATCTTACAAAGAGCAAATGTTGGAGACTGATGTGCAGGAGGACTGTTACAGAGAGTAGAGGTTAGAGACTGAGGTGCAGAAGGACTGTTGCAGGGAGCAGAGGTTTGAGACGTTGGTGCAGAAGGACTGTTGCAGACAGCAGAGTTTGAAGACTGAGGTTCAGAAGGAATGTTACAGAGACCAGAGGTTGGATACTGGGGTGCAGAAGGACTGATACAGAAAGCAGAGGTTAGAGACTGGGGTGCAGAAAGACCGTTACTGAGAGCAGATTTTGAAGACTGCACTACAGGAGGACTGTTACAGAGAGCACAGGCTGGAGACTGGGGTAGAGAAGGACTGATACAGAGTTCAGAGGTTGGAGAATGGGGTGCAGAAGGACTGATACAGAAAGCAGAAGGTTGAGACTGGGGTGCAGAAGGACTGTTACAGAGAGCAGAGGTTGGAGATTGCAGTACAGAAGGACTGTTTCAGAGTGCAGAGTTTGGAGACTGGGGTGCACAAGGATTATTGCAGAGAGCAGAGGTTGGAGACTAGGATGCAGAAGGACTGTTGCAGAGAGAAGAGTTTGGAGACTGGAGTGCAGAAGGACTGTTGCGAAGAGCAGAGGTTGGAGACTGACGTGCAAAATTCTTGTTACATAGAGCAGAGGTTGGAAACTGAGCCGCAGAAGGATTGTTACAGAAAGCAGAGTTTGCAGACTGGGGTGCAGAAGTACTTTTGCAGAGAGAAGACGTTGGAGACTGGGGTGCAGAAGGACTGTTGCAGAGAGCAGAGTTTGGAGACTGGTGTGCAGAAGGACTGTTGCAAAGAGCAGAGGTTGTATACTGAGGTGCAGAAAGAGTCTTACAGAGAGCGAATTTAGAGACTAGGGTGCAGAAGGATTCATACAGAAAGCAGAGTTTGGAGTCTGACCTGCTGAAAGACCTTTACAGAGAGCAGAGTTTGAAGACTGCAGTATACAAGGACTGTTGCATAGAGAAGAGGTTGGAGACTGAGGTGCAGAAGGATAGATACAGAGAACAGAGGTTGGAGACTGGCGTTCAGAAAGACTGATACAGAAAGCAGAGTTTGGAGACTGGGGTGTAGAAGGACTGTTACAGAGAGCAGAGTTTGGAGACTCAGGTGCAGAAGGACTGTTACATGAAGTAGAGTTTTGAAATTGGGGTGCCGAAGGACTTTTACAGCGAGCAGATGTTGGAGACTGTGGTATAGGACTGTTATCCAGAACAGATGATGGAGACTGGGATGCAGAAGGACTCTTACATAGAACACAGGTTGGAGACTGAGGTTCAGAAGAATAGATACAGAAAACAGACATTGGAGACTGGGGTTCAGACAGACTGATACAGAAAGCAGAGTTTGGAGACTGTGTTGTAGAATGACCGTTACAGAGAGCAGATGTTGGAGACTGGGGAGCAGAAGGACTGTTGCAGAGGACAGAGGTTTGAGACTGGGTTTGAGAAGGAAAGTTACAGAGAGCAGAGTTTGGAAACTGCAGTGCAGATAGATCTTACAGAGAGCAGAGTTTGGAGACTGTGGTGCAGAAGAACTGTTGCAGAGAGCAGACATTGGAGACTGGGGTCCAGAAGGATCGTTGCAGAGAGCAGAGTTTGGATACTGGGGTGAATAAGGACTGTTACAGAGAGAAGAGTTTGGAGACTTGGGTGCAGAAGGACTGTGACACAGAGCAGAGTTTGAAGACTGGGGTGTAGAAGGACTGTTGCAGAGAGCAGAGATTGGAGACTCGGGTGCAGAAGGATTGTTAAAGAGAGCAGAGTTTGGAAGCTGGCGTCTAGAAAGACTGTAGCAGAAAGCAGGGGTTGGAGAATAAGGTGCAGAGGGACAGTTACACAGAGCACAGGTTGGAGATTGGGGTGCAGGAGGACTGATACATAAAGCAGAGGTTGGAGACTCGGGTGTATAAGTACTCTTACAGAGAGCAGAGGTTGAATACTGAGGTGCAGAAGGACCATTGCAGAGAGCAGAGGTGGAGACAGAGGTGCAGAAGATTGTTACAAAGAGCAGAGGTTGGAGACTAAGGTGCAGAAGGACTGTTGCAGATAGCAGAGTTTGGAGAATGCGATGAAGAAAGACTGTTGCAGGGAGCAGGTGTTGGAGACTTGCGTGCAGAATGACTGTTGCAGAGCGAAGAATTTGGAGACTGAGTTTCTGAAGGACTGTTACAGAGAGCACAGTTTGGAGACTGGTGTTCAGAAGGACTGATACAGAAAGCAGAGGTTGGAGACTGTTGTGCAAAAGGATCGTTGGAGAAAGCAGAGTTCGGAGACTTCAATAAAGGAGGACTGTTACAGAGAGCAAAGGTTGGAGAATGGTTTATAGAAGAACTGTTTCAGAGTGCAGATGTTGGAGACTGGGGTTCAGAAGAACTGTTGCAGAGAGCAGATTTTGGAGACTGGGGTTCAGAAGAACTGACACAGAGAGCAGAGGTTGAAGACTGAGGTGCAGAATTACTGATACAGAAAGCAGATGTTGAGACTGGGATGCAGAAGGACCGTTACTGAGAGCAGAGGTTGGAGACTGTTGTACAGAAGGACTGTTGCAGAGAGCAGAGGATAGAGAATGGAGTGCAGAAGGACTGTTACAGAGAGCAGATATTAGAGATTGGGGTGCAGAAGTAAGGTTGCAGAGTTCAGAGTTTGAAGACAGAGGTGCAGAAGGACTGTTACAGAGAGTAGAGGTTGGAAACCATGGTTCAGAAGGACTTATACAGAAAGCAGAGGTTTGAGACTGGGGTGCAGAATGACCGTTACAGAGAGCACAGTTTGGAAACTGCGGTACAGAAGGACTGTTACAGAGAGCAGAGGTTAAAGTCTGGGGGGTAGAAGGACTGATGCAGAGAACAGATGTTGGAGACTGGGTTGTAGCAGGACCGTTGAAGAAAGCAGAGGTTGTAGACTGGGTTGGAGAAGGAATGTTACAGAGAGCAGAGTTTTGAAACTGGGGTGCAGAACGACCTTACAGAGAACAGAGTTTGGAGACTGCTGTGCAGAAGGAGTGTTGAGGAGAGGAGACGTTGGAGACTGGGGTGCAGAAGGACTGTTGCAGAGAGCAGATGTTGGAGACTGGGGTGCATAAGGATCGTTGCAGAGAGCAGAGGTTAGAGACAGGGGTGCAGAAGGACAGTTGCAGAAAGCAGAAGTTGGATTCTGAGGTGCAGAAAAACAGTTAAGGAGAGCAGAGGTTGGAGAATCAGGTGCAGACTGATTGTTGAAGAGAGCAGAGTTTGGAGAATGAGTTGCAGAAGAACAGTTGAAGAGAGCAGAGATGGAGACTGGGCTGCAGAAGGATCGTTAAAGAGATAAGAGGTGGGAGACTGAGGTGCAGTTGGACTGTTACAGAGAGCACAGGTTGTAGACTGGGGTGCAGAAGGCATGTTGCAGAAAGAAGAGGATGGAGACTGGGGTGTAGAATGACTGTTGCAGAGAGCAGAGTTTGGAGACTGAGATGCAGAATAACTTTTACACAGAGCAGACGTTGGAGACTGGGGTGAAGAATTATGATACAGAAATCAGAGGTGTGAGACTGGGGTGCAGAAGGAACGTTACAGAGAGCAGAGGTTGCAGACTGGCGTGCAGAAGGACTGTTTCAGAGAGCAGAGTTTGGAGACTGGGATGCATAAGGCCTGCTACAGAGATCAGAGGTTGGAGACTGGGTTGCAGAAGGACTGTTATAGAGAGCAGAGTTTTGAGACTGGGTTGCAGAAGGATCTTACAGAGAGCAATGTTTGGTGACTGTCGTGCAGGACGAATGATACAGAGAGCAGTGATTGGAGACTGGGGTGCAGAAGGATAGTGTAGAGAGCAGAGGTATCAGACTGAGGTGCAGAAGGACTGTAACAGAGTGCATAGTTTGGAGACTGAACTGCAGCAGGACTGTTACAGAGAGAAGAGTTTGGTGACTGAGGTGCAAAATGACTGTTACAGAAAGAAGATTTTGAAAATTGGGGTACAGAGGGACCATTACAGAGAGCAGAGGTTGAAGACTGCTGTATAGAAAGACTGTAACAGAAAGCAGAGTTTGGAGTATATAGTGCAGAAGGACTGTTACAGAGAGCAGAGATTGGAGACTGGGGTGCAGAAGGATTGTTACAGAGAGCAGAGGTTGGAGACTGGGGTGCAGAAGGACTGTTACACAGAGCAGAGGTTGAAGACTGGGGTGTAGAACGACTGTTGCAGAGAGTAGATGTTGGAGACTTGGGTAAAGAAGAACTGTTGCAGAGAGCAGAATTTGAAGACTGAGGTGCAGAAGGACTGTTGAGGAGAGGAAACGTTGAAGACTAGGGTGCAGAATGATCGTTGCAGAGAGCAGAGGTTGGAGACTGAGGTGCAAAAAGACTGTTACAGAGAGTAGAGGTTGGAGACTGGCATGCAGAAGGCCTGTTACGTAGAGCAGAGTGTGGAGAAGAGTTCCAGAAATACTATTACAGATAACAGAGTTTGGAGACTAGGTTTAAGAAGGATCTAACAGAGACCACATGTTGGGGATCCAGGTGCAGAAGGACTGTTACAGAGAGTAGTGGTTGGCGACTGAGGTGCAAAAGGATCGTAGCAGAGAACAGCGTTTTAAGACTCTGGTGCAGAAGGACTGTTGCAGAGACCACAGGTTGGAGACTGGGGTGCAGAAGGAATGTTGTAGAGAGCAGTATTTGGAGACTTGGGTGGAGAAGGACTGTTGAAGAAAGCAGAGGTTCGAGAATGAGGTGCAGAAAGACTGTTACATTTAGCAGAGGTTGGAGACTGGGGTGTAGAAGGACTCATAGAGAAAGCAGATTTTGGATACTGGGGTGCAGAAGAACCGTTACAGAGGGCAATGTTTGGAGAATCCGGTACAGAAGGACAGTTACAGCGAGCAGAGGTTGGAGACTGGTGTGCAGAAAGATTTTTCAGAGAGCAGATGTTGGAGACTGGGGTGCAAAAGGACTGTTGTAGAAAGCAGAGGTTGGAGACTGGGGTGCAGAATATTCTTGCAGAGAGTAGAAATTTGAGGCTGGGGTACTGAAGGCCTCGTACAGAGAGAAGAGTTTGGAGACTGGGATACAGAAGGCCTGTTACAGAGAGCAGAGTTTAGAGACTAGGTGCAGAAAGACTGTTACAGACAGCAGAGTTTAAATACTGGGTTTCCGAAGGGTCTTACAGAGAGCAGAGATTGGAGACTGAGGTACAGAAGGACTGTTACTAAGAGTAGAGTTTTGAGACTGCTTGCAGAAGGATTATTGAAGAGAGCAGAGATTTCAGACTGAGGTACACAAGAACTGTTGCAGAGAGCAAATGTTGTAAGCTAAGTTACACAAGGACTGTTACAGTGAGCACAGGTATGAGACTGGGGTGCAGAAAAATCGTTGCAGAGAGCAGAGGTTGGAGACTGGGGTGCAGATGGACTGACACAGAGAGCATAGTTTGGAGACTGGGGTGCAGAAGGTCTGTTACAGAGAGCAGCGTTTGGAGACTGGGGTAATGAAAGACTGTTACAGAGAGAAGAGTTTGGAGACTAAGTTGCAGAAGGATCTTACAGAGAGCAGAGGTTGGAGACTGATGTACAGAAGGACAGTTGCAGAGAGAAGAGGTTGGAGACTGAGGTGCAGAAGGGCTGTTGCAGAGAGCAGAGTTTTTTGACTGGGATGTAGAAGGACTGTTGCAGAGAGTAGACGTTGGAGATTGGGGTCCAGAAGGACTGTAGCAGAGAGTAGACTTGAAGACTAAGGTGCAGAAGTACAGTTACACAGAGCAGAGACTGGCGTGCAGAAGGACTGATACAGAAAGCAGAGGTTCGAAACTCAGGTGTAGAAGTATCCATAGAGAGAGCAGAGGTTGGAGAATGCAGTACAGAAGAACTGTTATAGAGAGCAGAGTTTTGAGGCTGGGTTGAAGAAGGATCTTACAGAGAGCATTGGTTGGTGACTGTGGTGCAGGACGAATGTTACAGAGAGCAGTGATTAGACACTGGGGTGCTAAATGATCATGCAGAGACCAGAGGTTTCAGACTGAGGTGCAGAAGGACTGTATCAGAGAAAAGAGGTTGGAGACTGAATTGCAGCAGGACTGTTAGAGAGAGCAGAGTTTGGTGACTGAGGTGCAGAAAGACTGTTAGAGAAAGCGGAGGTTGGAATTTGGGGTACAGAGGGACCGTTACAGAGAGCAGAGGTTGGAGACTGCGGTATAGAAAGACTGTAACAGGGAGAAGAGGTTTTAGAATACAGTGCAGAAGGACTGGTACAGAGAGCAGAGGTTGGAGACTGGGGTGCAGAAGGACTGTTGCAGAGAGCAGAGTTTGGAGACTGGGTTGGAGATGGACTTTTGCAGACAGCAGATTTTGGAGACTTGGGTGCAGAAGGAATGTTGCAGAGAGCAGAAATTAGAGACTGGGGTGCATATGGACTATTGCAGTGAGCATAGGTTGCAGACTGAGATGCAGAAAGCCTGATACAGACAGCAGAGTTTTGAGAATGTGGTGCAAAAGGACTGATACAGAAAACAAAGGTTGTAGAATGTGGTGCAGAAGGACCCATAAGGAGAACAGAGTTTGGAGACTGCAGTACAGAACGACTGTTACAGAGAGCAGAGGTCTTATACTAGGGTGCAGAGTAACTACTGTAGCGATCAGAATTTGAAGACTGGGGTGCAGAAGGACCATTGCAGAAAGAAGAGTTTTGAGACTGGGTTTCAGAAGGATCTTACAGAGAGCAGAGTTTGGACACTGAGGTGCATAAGGACTGTTGCAGAGTGCAGAGGTTGGAGATTGGGGCGCAGTAGGACTGTTTCAGAGAACAGAGCTTGGAGTCTGAGGTACAGAAGGACTGTTACAGAGAGCAGAGTTTGAAGAATGGGGTGCAGAATTACTGATAAATAACGCAGAGTTTGGAGACTCAGGTGCAGAAGGACCGTTACAGAGACCAGAGGTTAGAAACTGGGTTGGAGAAGGACCCTTACAGAGAACAGAAGTTGAAGACTGCAGTACAGAAAAACTGTTGTTGAGATCAAGGATGGAGACTCGGGTGCAGAGGGACCATTGCAGAGAGCAGTGGTTGGAGACTGCAGTACAGAAGGACTGTTATGAAGAGCAGATGTTGGAGACTGGGGTGGAGAAGAACTGTTGCAGAGATTGCAGGGTGAGGTGCAGAAGGACTGTTACAGAGAGCAGAGTTTGGAGACTGTGGTGCAGAAGGACTGATACAGAAAGCAGAGGTATGAGACTGGGGTGAAGAAGGATTCTTACAGAGAACAAAGGTTGAAGACTGCGGTACTGAAGAAGTGATTGTGAGAACAAGGTTGGAGACTGGGGTGCAGAGAGACCATTGCATAGAGAAGAGGTTGGAGACAGGGGTGCAGAAGGAATGTTACAGAGAGAAGTGTTGGAAACTCGGGTACAGAATTATCTTACAGAGAGCAGAATAAGAAAATTGGGTTGCAGAAAGACTGTTGCAGAATAGACATTGGAGATTGGGGTGCAGAAGGATCATTGCAGAGAGGAAATTATGGAGACTGGGGTATAGAATGACTGTTCTAAAGAACAGAGCTTGGTGTCTGAGGTACAGAAGGACTGTTACAGAGAGCAGAGTTTGGAGTCTGAGCTGCAGAAAGACTGTTAGAGAGTTTAGAGACCGGGGTACAGAAGGACTTATAAAGAAAGCAGAGTTTTGAGACTAGGATGCAGAAGGACCATTACAGAGAGCAGAGGTTGGAGACGGCAGTATAGAAGAACTGTTACAGAGAGCAGAGGTTGGAGACTGCGGTGGAAAAGGACTGTTACAGAGAGCATATTTTGGAGACTGGGGTGTGGAAGGACTGTTGCAGAGAGAAGAGGTTGACGACTGGGTTGCAGAAGGACTGTTGCAGAGAGCAGAGGTTGCAGAGTGAGGTGCAGAAGGACTCTTACAGAGAGCAGAGTTTGGAGACTGTGGTGAAGAAAGACTGATACAGAAAGCAGAGGTTGGAGACTGGGGTGCAGAAAGATCCTTATGGAGAACAGAGTTTGAAGACTGCGGTACAAAAGAACTGTTGTAGAGAACAAGGTTGAAGACTGGGCTGAAGAGAGACCATTGCAGAGAGCAAACATAAATACTGGAGTGTAGAAGGAATGTTACAGAGAGGAAAGTTTGGAGACTGGGGTGCAGAAGAAATTTTGCAGAGAGCAGACATTGGAGACTGGGGTGCAGAATGATCGTTGCACAGAGTAGACTATGGAGAATGGGTTATAGAAGGGCTGTTCTAGAAAACAGAGGTTGGAGAGTGGGGTGCAGAAGGACTGTTACAGAGATCAGACGTTGAAGCCTGGCGTGCAGAACACTGGATACAGAAAACAGAGTTTGAAGACTGGGTTGCAGAAGAATTGATACAGAAAGCAGAGGTTGGAGATTGGGTGCACAAGGACCCTTACAGAGAACAAAGGTTGAAGACAGCGATACGGAAAGACTGTTACAGAGATTAGAGTTTGGAGACTGGGGTGCAGAATAAATGTTTTAGAAAACAGAGGTTGGAGAGTTTGGTGCTGAGGGACCATTGCAGAAAGCATAGCGTGTAGACTGGGTTTCAAAAGTATCTTACAGAGAGCAGAGTTTGGACACTGAGGTCCAGAAGGACTGTTGCAGATAGCAGAGGTTCGAGATTAGGGCGCAGTAGGACTACTGCAGAGAGCAGAGGTTGGAGTCTGAGGTGCAGAAGGACTGTTACAGAGAACAGAGTTTGGAGACATCGGTGGAAAAGTACTGTGGCAGAGAGCAGATTTTATAGACTGGGGTGAGGAAGGACTGTTGCAGAGAGCAGAGGTTGAAGACTGGGGTGCAGAAGGACTGTTGCAGAGAGCAGAGGTTGCAGAGTGAGGTGCAGAAAGACTGCTGAGAGTGAAGATGTTAAAGACTGGGTTGCAGAAAGACGGTTGCAGAGAGGAGATGTTTGAGGCTAGAGTGCAGAAGGAGGTTGGAGAGTGAGGTGCAGAAGGACAGTTTCAGAGAGTAGAGTTTATAGACAGAGGTGTAGAAGGACTGTTGTAGAGAGCAGATTTTGGAACCTGGGGTGTGAGGATCTTACAGAGAGGAAAGTTTGGAGACTGGGGTGCAGAAGTATCATTGCAGAGAGTAGATTATGGAGTATAGAAGGACTGTTCTAGAGAGCAGAGGTTGGAGACTGGGGTGTGGAAGGACTGTTGCAGAGAGCAGTTGTTGAAGACTGTGGTGCAGAAAAACTGTTACAGAGAGCAGTGTTTGGAGACTGGGGTGCAGGACTGATACTGAGAGCAGAGGTTAGAGACTGGGGTGCAGAAGGTCTCTTACAAAGAGCAGAGGTTGGAGACTGATGTGCAGAAGGACTGTTAGAGAGAGCAGAGGTTGGAGACTGGGGTGCAGAAGTACTGTTGCAGAGTGCAGTGTTTTTAGACTGGGGTTCAGAGGACTGTGGCAGAGAGCAGAGTTTGGAGACTGGGGTGCAGATGGACTGTTACAGAGAGCAGAGCTTGAAGCCTGGCGTTCAGAATGACGGATACAGAAAGCAGAGTTTGGAGACTGGGTTTCAGAAGGACTGATAAAGAAAGCAGAGTTTGAAGATGGTGTGAACATGGACCCTTAAAAAGAACAGAGATTGGAGACTGATTTACAGAAGGACTGTAACAGAGAGCAGAGTTTGGAGACAGAGGTGCCGAATAAGTGTTGTTGAGAACAGAGGTGGGAGACTCTGGTGCAGAAGGACCATTACAGAAAGCACAGCTTTTAGACTGGGTTTCATAAGGATCTCACAGAGAGCAGAGTTTGGACCCTGAGGTGCAGAAGGACTGTTGCAGAGAGCAGAGGTTCGAGATTGGGGTGCAGAAGGACTGTTGCAGAGAGCAGAGTTTGGAGTCTGAGGTGCAGAAGGACTGTTACAGAGAGCAGAGGTTGGAGACTTCGGTGGAAAATATTGTTGCAGAGAGCAGATTTTAGAGACTGGGGTGAGGAATGACTGTTGCAGAGAGCAGAGATTGAAGACTGGGGTTCAGAAGGACTTTTACAGAGAGCAGAGGTTGAAGACTGTGGTACAGAAGAACTGTTGTAGAGAACAAGGTTGGAGACTGGGGTAGAGTGACCATTGCAGAGAGCAAACATTGGAGACTAAGGTGCCGAAGGAATGTTACAGAGAACAGAGTTTGGAAACTGGGATTCGGAATGATCTAACACAGAGAAATGTTTGGAGATTGGGGTGCAGAAAGATTGCTGCAGAGAGCAGACGTTGGATACTGGGGTGCAGGACGATCGTTGCAGATTATGGAGACTGGGGTATACAAGGAGTGTTCTAGAGAGCAGAGGTTGGACACTGGGGTGCAGAAAGACTGTTTCAGAGAGCAGTTGTTGAAGACTGATGTGCAGAAAACTGTTAAAAAGAGCAGTGTTTAGAGACAGGGGTGCAGGACTTATACTGAGAGCAGATTTTGGAGACTGGGGTGCAGAAGGATCTTACAGAAAGCAGAGTTTGGAGACTGACATGCAGAATGACTGTTACAGAGAGCAGAGGTTGGAGACTGTGGTGAAGAAGGACAGTTAAAAAGAGCAGAGTTCAAAAACTTGGGTGCAGAAGACCTGTTACAGCGAGCAGAGGATGGATACTGGTGTGAAGAAGGCCTGTTAAAGAGAGCAGAGTTTGGAGACTGGGGTGTAGAAGGACTGTTGCAGAGAGCAGCGGTTGGAGTTTGGGGTGCCGAAGGACTGTAGCAGAGAGCAGAATTTGGAGACTGAGGTGCAGAAGGACTGTACAGAGAGCAGACGTTGGAGAAGTAAGTGCAGAAGGACTGATACAGAAAGCAAGGGTTGGAGACTGGTGTGCAGAAGGACAGTTAAAAAGAGAAGTGTTTGGAAACTGGAGTACACAAGGACTGTTACAGAGAGCAGAGGTTGAAGATGGGGGTCGAGAAGGACTGTTGCAGAGATCAAATGTTAAAGACTGCGGTGCAGAAGGACTGTTGCATAGAGGAAGTTGGAGACTGGGGTGCAGAAGGACTGTTGCATAGAGGATGTTGGAGACTGGGGTGCAGAAGCACTGTTGCAGAGAGAAGACGTTAGAGATCGGGGTGGAGAAGGACTGTTGCTGAGAGCATAATTTGGAGACAGAGGTGCAGAAAAACTGTTACAGAAAGAAGTGGTTAGAGACTTGAGTGCAGATGCACTGATACAGAAAGCAGAGATTGGAGACTGGGGTTCAGAAAGACTGCTGTAGATATCAGATGTTGGAGACTGGGGTGGATAAAGACTGTTGCAGAGAGTAGCATTTGGAGATTAAGGTGCCATAGGACTGTTGCAGAGAGCAGAGGTTGGAGACTGAAGTGGAGAAGGACTGTTACAGAGAGCAGAGGTTGGAGACTGGCGTGCAGTAGGACTGATACAGAAAGCAGAGGTTGGAGACTGGGGTGCAGAAGGACAAATGCAGAGAGCAGAGGTTAGAGACTGTGTTGCAAAAAGATCTTACGGAGAGCAGATGTTAGAAACTGAGGTTAAGAAGGACTGTTGCAGAGAGCAGATGTTGGAGATTGGGGTGCAGCAGGACTGTTGCAGAGAGCAGAGGTTGGAGTCTGAGGTGCAGAAGGACTGATACAGAATGCAGAGTTTGGAGACTGGGGTGCAGAAGGACCATTACAGAGAGCAGAGGTTTGAGACTATAGTACAGAAGGACTGTTACAGAGAGCAGAGTTTGGAGAGTGGGGTGTAGAAGTACTGTTACAGAGAGAAGTGGTTGGAGTATGGGGTGAAGAATAAGTGTTGTAGAGAACAGAGTTTGGAGACTCGAGTGCAGAAGGACCATTGTAGAAAGCAGAGGTTGGAGACTGGGTTTCAGAAGGATCTTACAGAGAGCAGAGGTTGGACACTGAGGTGCAAGAGGACAGTTACAGAGAGCAGAGGCTGGAGACTGCAGTACAGAGAGATTGTTACACAGAGCAAAGGTTGTAGAGTTTGGTGCAAGAGGACAGTTACAGAGAGCACAGTGTTGAGACTGGTGTTAAGAACAAATGTTGCAGAGAGAAGAGGTTGGAGACTGGGGTGCAGAAGAACTTTTGCAGAGAGCATAGGTTGGAGACTTAGGTGCAGAAGGACAGTTACAGAGATCAGAGTTTTGAGAATGTGGAACAGAAGGACTGTTAAAGAGAGTAGAGGTTTGAAACTGGGGTGCAGAAGGACTGTTGCAGAGAGCAGTTGTTGAAGACTGAGGTGAAGAAAAACTGTTACAGAGAGCAGTGTTTGGAGACTCGGGTGCAGAAGGACTGATTCAGAGAGCGGTGTTTGGAGACTGGGGACCAGAACGATCTTACAGAGAGGAAATTTTGGAGACTGGGGTGCAGAAGGATTGTTGCAGAGAGTAGATTATTGAGACTGGTGTATAGAATGACTTTTCTAGAGAGCAGAGTTTGAAGACTGGGGTGCAGAAAAACTTTTGCAGAGAGCAGTTGTTGAAGACTGAGGTGCAGAAGGACTGTTACAGAGAGCAGAGTTTGAAGAGTGAGGTGCAGAAGGATCGTTTCAGAGCACAGAATTTTCAGACTGAGGTGCAGAAGGACTGTTGCAGAGAGCAGAGTTTGGAGACTGAGGTGCAGAAAGACTGTTACAGAGAGCAGATTTTGTAGACTGGGGATCAGAAGTACTTTTACAGAGAGCAGAGGTGTGAAACTGGGGTTGAAAACGATTGGTGTAGTAAGCATAGTTTTGAGACTGGGGTGCAGAGGGATTGTTACAGAGAGCAGAGGTTGAAGAATGTGGTGCAGAAGGACCATTGCAGAGATCAGAGTTTGGTAACTGAGGTGAAGGAGGATTGTTACAGAGAACAGAAGTTGGAGACTGGGGTGCAGAAGGACTGTTACATAGAGCAGAGTTATGAGACAGGTTTACAGAAGAATCTTACAGAGAGAAGAGGTTCAAGACTGAGGTGCAAAAGGACTATTACAGAGAGCATAGTTTGGAAACTGGGGTGCAGAAGGATCGTTGCAGAGAACAGCGTTTTCAAACTGAAGTGTAGAAGAATTGTTGCAGAGAGCAGAGGTTGGAGATGGGGGTGCAGAAGGACTGTTACAGAGAGCAGATTTTCGAGACTGAGGTTCAGAAGGATCGTTGCAAAAAGCAGAGGTTGGAGACTGTGGTGCAGAAGAACTTCTACAGAGAGCAGAGTTTTTAGACAAAGTTGCAGAAGGATCTTACAGAGAGCAGAGTTGTAGACTGATGTGCTTCAGGACTGTTAAAAAGAGCAGAGGTTGGAGACTGGGGTGCAGAAGGATCGTTGTAGAGAACAGAGTTTTCAGACTAAGGTGCAGAGAATTTTTTGCAGAGAGCACATCTAGGAGACTGGGGTGCTGAAATACTGTTGCAAAGAGCAGAGTTTGGAGAATGGGGTGCAGAAGGATTGTTATAAAAAACAGAGGTTGCAGACTGCGGTGCAGTAGGCCTATTACAGAGAGGAGAGTTTGGAGAAGGGGTTCAGAAGTACATTTACAGAGAGTAGTTTTTGGAGACTGTGGTGTAGAAGGACCGTTGCAGAGAGCACAGGTTAGACACTGGGGTGTAGAAGGACTGCTGCGGAGAGCACAAATTGGAGATTGGGTTTCAGAAGGACTGTTGCAGAGAGCAGAGTTCGGAGACTGCTTTACAGTAGGACTGTTAAAAAGGCAGAGGTTGGAAATTTGGTAAGGAAGGACTATTGCAGAGAGCAGATGTTGGAGACTGGGGAGTAGAAGGACTTTTTCAGAGAGCAAAGTTTGTAGACTGAGGTGCAGAAGCACTGTTACAGAGAGCAGAGTTTGGAGAATGGGGTGCAAAAGTCCTGTTACAGAGAGCAGATTTTGGAGACTGGGGTGCAGAAAAACTGTAACAGAATTCAGGGTTTGGAGACAGGGTTGCAGAAGGATCTTATGAAGAGAAGAGTTTGGAGACTGAGGTACAATAGAACTGTTACAGAGAGCAGAGGTTGGAGACTGGGGTGCAGAAGGGTCGTTGCAGAGAACAGAGTTTTCAGACTGAGGTGCAGAAGGACTATTGCAGAGAGGAGAGTTTGGAGACTGAGGTGCAGAAGGACTGTTACAGAGAGCAGAGGTTGGAGACTGGGGTGCAGAAGGATTGTTCTAGAGAGCAGAGTATTGATACTGGAGTGCAAAAAGACTGTTACAGAAAACATAGTTTGGAGAAGGGGTGCAGAAGGAATGATACAGAGGGCAGAGTTTGGTGACTAGGTTGCAGAAAAATTATACAAAGATGAAATATTGGAGAATGAGCTGCAGAAGGACTGTTACAGAGAGTAGAGGTTAGAGACTGAGGTTCAGAAGGAATGTTGCAGGGAGTAGATATTTGAGACTTTGGTGCAGGAGGACTGTGGCAGAGAGCAGAGTTTGGAGACTGATGTTAAGAAGGACTGTTACAGAGAGCAGAGGTTGGAGACTGGGGTGCAGAAGGACTGATACAGAAAGCAGAGGTTGGAGACTGGGGTGCAGAAGGACCGTTACAGAGAGCAGATTTTGGAGACTGCACTACACGAGGACTGTTACAGGAAGCAAGGTTGGAGACTGGGGTAGAGAAAGACTGTTTCAGAGTGCAGAATTTGGAGACTGGGGTGCATAAGGATCGTTGCAGAGAGCAGAGTTTGTAGACAGGGGTGCAGAAGAACTGTTACAGATACCAGAGTTTTTAGACAAGATTGCAGAAGGATCTTATGAAGAGCAGAGATTGTAGACCGAGGTGTAGCAGGACTGGTACAGAGAGCAGATGTTGGAGACTGAGGTGCAGAAGAACTGTTACAGAGAGTAGAGTTTGGAGACTGAGGTGCAGAAGGATCTTCGCAGAGAACAGTGTTTTAAGACTTAGGTGCAGAAGGAATTTTTCAGAGAGCACATGTTTGAGACTGGGGGGCAGACGGACTGTTGCAGAGTGAAGAGGGTTTAGACTGAGGTGCTGAAGGATCGTTGTAAAGAGCAGAGTTTATATACTGGGGTGCAGAAGGATTGTTATAGAAAACAAACTTTGGAGACTGGGGTTTAGAAGGCCTGTTTAATTGAGTAGAGGTTGGAGACTGAGATGCAGTAGGATTGTTACAGAGAGCATAGTTTGGAGACTGGGGTGCAGAAGGACTGTTGCAGATAGCAGAGTTTGGAGACTGGGGTGTACATGGACTGTTGCACAGAGCAGAGGTTGGATACTGGGTTGGAGGAGGATCGTTGCAGAGAGAAGACTGGAGACAGGGATGCAGAAGGCCTGTTATAGAGAGAAGAGTTTGGAGACTGGGCTGCAGAAGGCCTTTAACAGCGAGCAGAGGTTAGAGACTGGGGTGCAGAAGGACTGGTACAGAGAGCAGAGGTTGGAGATTGAGGTTCAGAAGAACTGTAACAGAGAGCAGAGACTTGAGACTGGGGTGCAGAAGGACTGTTGCAGAGAACACAGGTTAGAGACTGGCGTGCAGAAGGACAGTTGCTGAGAGCAGAGTTTGGAGACTGGGGTGGAGAAAAAATGTTACAGAAAGCAGAGTTTGGAAACTGGGGTGCAGAAGGATCTTACAGAGAGCAGAGATTCAAGACTGGGGTGCAGAAGGACCGTTGCAGAGAGCAGAGGTAAGAGACTGAGATGCAGAAGGACTGTTACAGAAAGCAGAGTTTGGAAACTGGGGTGTAGAAGAATAGTTGAAGAGAGCAGAGTTTTTAGACTGAGGTGAAGAAGGACTGTTTCAGAGAGCAGATGTTGGAGACTGGGGTGTAGAAAGACTTTTGCAGAGAGCAGAGGTTGAAGACTGGGTTGCAAAAGAATCGTTGCAGAGAGCAGAGGTTGGAGACTGGTGTGCAAAACGAATGTAACAGAGAGGAGAGGTTGGAAAATGGGGTGCAGAAGGAAGATTGCAAAGAGCAGAATTTGGGGACTGAGGTACAAAAGGATTGTTACAAAGAACAGAAGTTAGAGGACTGTTGCAGCGAGCAGAGTTTGGACACTGTGGTGCAGAAATATCATTGCAGAGAGTAGAGGTTGGAGACCTTGGTGCAGAAGGAATGTTATAAATAGCAGAGTTTGAAGACTGGGTAGCAGAAGAATCTTACAGAGAGCTAGGTTAGAGACTGAGGTGCAGAAGCACTGTTACAGAGAGCAGAGGTTGTATTTTGAGGTGCAGAAGGACCGTTACAGAGAGCACAGGTTGGAGAATGAGGTGCAGAAGGATTGATACAGAGAGAAGAGTTTGGAGACTGGGGTGCAGAAAGACTGTTGCAGAGAGTAGAGGTTTTAGACTGGGGTGTAGCAGGACTGTTGCAGAGAGTAGAGGTGGGAGATTGGGGTGCAGAAGGATCATTGCAGAGAGCAGATTTTGGAGACTGAGAAGCAGAAGGATCCATGCAGAGAGCAGAGGAGGAGACTGGGGTGCAGAAGGACTGTTACAGAGAGGAGAGGTTGTAGAATGTGGTGCAGGAGGATCTTTCAGAGAACTGAGGTTGGGACTGGGGTGTAGAAGGACTGTTGCGAACAGCAGACTTTGGAGACAGGGGTGCAGAAGGATCGTTTCAGAGAGCAGAGGTTTCAGACTGAGGTTCAGAGGGACTGTAGCAGGGAGCAAATGTTGGAGACTGGGGTGCAAAAGGACTGTTAAAGAGAGCGGACGTTGGAGAGTGGGTTTAAGAAGGATTGTTGCACAGAGCAGAGGTTTGAGACTGGAGAGCAGAAGGACTCTTACAGAGAGCAGAGGTTGGAGACTCCAGAGAAGAATGCCTGTTACAGAGAGCAGAGTTTGTCGACTGGGTTGCAGAAGGAACTTACAGAGAGCAGAGGCTGGAGACTGAGGTGAAGAAGGACTATTACAGAGAGCAGAGGTTGGAGACTAGGGTGCATAATAACTATTGCAGAGTGCAGAGGTTGCAGACTGAGGTGCAGAAGGACTGATACAGAGAGCAGAGTATGGAGAATGTGGTGCAGAAAAATTGATACAGAAAACAGAGTTTAGAGAATGTGGTGCAGAAGGACTCTTACAGAGAACAGAGTTTAGAAACTGAGGTGCAGAAGGACTGTTGCAGAGAGCACAGGTTGGAGATTGGGGCGCTGAATGACTGTTGCAGATAAAAGAGGTTGGATTCTGAGGTGAAGAAGGACTGTTACAGAGAGCAAGGTTTGTGACTGGGGTGCAGAATGACTAATACATAACGCAGAGTTTGGAGACTGCAGTGTAGAAGGACCGTTACAGAGAACAGAGTTTGGAGACTGCAGTACAGAAGGACTGTTACAGAGAGCAGAGGTTGAAGACTGGGGTGCAGAAGGATCGTTGCAGAGAGCAGAGGTTTCAGACTGAGGTGCAGAAGGGCTGTTACAGAGAGCAGAGTTTGGAGACTGTGGTGCAGAAGGACTGATACACAAAGCAGAGGTTGGAGACTGGGGTGTAGGAGGACCCTTACGGAGAACAGATGTTGAAGACTGCGGTATAAAAGAACTGTTGTTTAGAACAAGGTTGAAGACTGGGGAGCAGAGGGACCATTGCAGAGAGCAGAGCATGGAGACTGGGGTGTAAAAGGAATGTTAAAGAGCACAGAGTTTGGAAACTGGTGTACAGAAGTATCTTGCAAAGAGCAGAATTTGGAGTCTGGGGTGCAGAAGGACTGTTGCAGAAAGCAGTTTTTGAAAACTGAGATGCAGAATTAAAGTTAAAGAGAGCAGAGTTTGAAAACTGGGGTGCAGAAGGACTGAAACAGAGAGCAGAGGTAGGAGACTGAGGTTCCAAAGTAAAGTTACAGAGAGCAGAAGTTGGATACTAGCGTGCAGAAGGACTGAAACAGAAAGCAGAGGAGGGAGACTGGGGTGCAGAAGGACTGTTGCAGAGAACAGAGGTTGGCGACTGACGTGCAGAAGGACCGTTGAAGTTAGCAGAGGTTGGAGACTGGGGTGCAGAATGATCTTACAGAGAGCAGAGATTGGAGACTTAAGTGCAGAAGGACTGTTGTAGAGAGCAGACATAGGAGACTGGGGTGCAAAAAGAGTTTTACAAAGAACAGAGATTGGAGACTGGGGAGCGGAAGGTCTGTTTCAAGAAAAGAGATTTAAGACAGGGTTGCAGAAGGACCTTTGAAGAGAGCAGATTTTGGAGACTGAGGTTAAGAAGGATTGTTACAGAGAGCAGAGTTTAAAGACTGCAGTGCAGAAGAACTGTTCCTGAGTGTAGAGTTTGGACACTGGGGTAAAGAAGCATATTACAGCTTCAGAGGTTGGAGAGTGGGGTGAAGAAGGACCTTTGCAGAGAGCAGAATTTGGAGACTGGAATGTAGAAGGATTGTTACAGAGAACAGAGTTTGGATATTGAGGTGCAGAAGGACTTTTGCATAGAGCAGAAGTTGGAGATTTGGGTGCAGAAGGACTATTTCAGAGAGCAGAAGTTGGAGACTGAGGTGCACAAGGACTGTTCGAGAGAGCAGAGGATTGAGACAGGGGTGTAGAAAGAATGATACAGAAAGCAGAGTTTGGAGACTGGGGTACAGGAGGACCATTACAGACAGTAGAGGTTGGAGTCTGCAGTACAGAAAGACTGTACAGAGAGAAGAGGTTGGAGACTGGAGTGCAGAAGGACTGTTGCAGAGATTAGATGATGAAGACTGGGGTTCAGTAGGACTGTAGCAAAGAGCAGACGTTGGAGACTGTGGTGCAGAATGACTGATACAGAAAGCATTGTTTGGAGACTGGGGTGCAGAAGGACCATTACAGGGAGCAGAGTTTGGAGACTGCAGTACAGAAGGACTTTTACAGAGAGCAGAGTTCGGAGACGGGGTTGCAGAAGGATCTTACAGAGAGCAGAGGTTGGAGTCTCGGGTTCAGAAGAACTGTTGCAGAGAGCAGACGTTGGGGACTGGGGTGCAGAAGGATCCTTCCAGAGAGCAGAGGTTGGAAACTGGGGTGTAGAAGGACTGTTGCAGAGAGCACAGGTTGGAGACTGAGGTGCAGAAAGGCTGCTACAGGGAGCATTGTTTGGAGACTGGCATGCAGAAAGACTGTTGCAGTAAGCAGAGTTTGGAGACTCGGTTTGAGAAGGAATGTTGCAGAGAGCAGAATTTGTATACTGGGGTGTGGAAAGACAGTTACAGAGAGCAGAGTTTGGAGACTGCAGTACAGAAGGACTGTTACACTGAGCAGATGTAAGAGACTGTGGTGCAGAAGGACTGTTGCAGAGCAGATGTTGGATAGTGGGGTGCAGAAGGACTGTTGCAGAGAGCAGAGGTTGGAGACTGTGGTGCAGAAGCACTGATACAGAAATCAGATTTTGGATACTGGGGTGCAGAAGTACCATTACAGAGAGCAGAGTTTAGAGACTGCGGTAGAGAAGAACTGTTGTAGAAAACAAGGTTGGAGACTGGGGTTCATAGGGACCATTGCAGAGGGCAGACGTTGGAGACTGCGGTGCAGAAGGAATGTTACCGAGAGCAGATTGTGGAAACTGTGGTGCAGAAGAATCTTAAAGAGAGGAATATTTGGAGACTTGGGTGCAGAACGATTGTTGCAGAGAGCAGACGTTGGAGTCTGGGGTGCAGGAGGACTGTTGCAGAAAGCAGTTGTTGAAGACTGAGGTGCAGAAAAACTGTTACAGAGAGCAATGTTTGGAGACTGGGGATCAGAAGGACTAATAATAAGAGCAGAGTTTGGTGACTGGGGTCCAGAACAATCTTACAGAGAGGAAATTTTTTAGACTGCGGTGCAGAAGGATTGTTTCAGAGAGCAGACTTTGGAGACTGGGGTGCAGAAGGATCGTTGCAGAGAGTAGATTATGGAGACTGGTGTATAGAAGAACTGTTCTAGAGAGCAGAGTTTGGAGACTGGAATGAAGATGGACTGCTGCAGAGAGCAGTTGTTGAAGACTGAGGTGTAGAAAAACTGTTACAGAGATCAGTGTTTAGAGACTAAGGTGCAGAAGGACTGTCACAGAGAAGATTGATTGGAGACTGCGTGCAGAAGGACTGTGAAGAGTGCAGTGTTTGGAGAATGGGGTGCAGAAAGACTGTTACAGAGAATAGAGTATAGAGACTGCTGTACAGAAGAACTGTTAAAGAGAGCAGAGTTTTGAGACAGGTGTGCAGAAGGATCTTACAGATGGCAGAAGGTGGAAACTGGGGTGCAATAGGACTGATGCAGAGAGCAGATTTTGAAGAATGGGGTGCAGAATGATTGTTGCAGAGAGAAGAGGTTGGATACTGAGGTGCAGAAGGCCTGTTACAAAGAGCAGAGCTTGGAGACTGGGGAGCAGATGACATGTAACACACAGCAGAGTTTGGAGACTGAGTGGCATAAGGATCTTACAGAGAGCAGAGATTGGTGACTGAGGTGCCGAAGGAATGTCTGAGAGTGCAGAGGTTGGAAACTGGGGTCCAGAAGAATCCTTTAAGAGAGCAGAGTTTTCAGAATGAGGTTTAGAAAAACTGTTGCAGAGAGCAGATGTAGGGGACTGGGGTGCAGAAGAACTGTTTCAGCGAGCAGAGGTTGGAAACTTGGGTGTAGAAAGATCGTTGCAGAGAACATAGGGTGCAGACTGGGGTGCCGAAAGAGTTTTACAGACTGCAGAATTCTGAGACTGGGGTGCAGAAGGACTGTTATAGAAAGCAGAGTTTGGAGACTGGTTTTTAGAAGAATCTTACAGAGAGCAGAGTTTGGCGACTGAGGTGCAGAAGGACTGTTACAGAGAGTAGATGTTGAAGACTGAGGTGCAGAAAGACCTTTGCAAAGAGAAGAGGTTGGAGACTGAGGTGCAGAAGGACTGTTGAAGAGTGCAGATGTTGGACACTTTAGTGTAGGACTGTTGCAGAGAGCAGAGGTTGAAGTTTGGTGTTCCGAAAGACTGTTGCAGCTAGCAGACGTTAGAGACTGAAATGCAGAAGGACAGTTACAGAGCACAGGTTGAAGATTGAGTGCAGAAGGACTGATAGAGAAAGAAGAGGTTGGAGAGTGGGGTGCAGAAGGACTGTTACAGAGAGAAGAGTTTAGAAACTGCAGTACAAAAGTGCTGTTACAGAGAGTATAGTTTCGAGACTGGGGTGGAGAAGGACTGTTGTAGAGAGCGGATGTTGGAGACTGGGGTGCAGAAATACTTTTGCAGAGAGCAGAGGTTGGAGACCGGGTGCAGTAGGACAATTGCAGAGTGCAGAGGTTGCAGACTGTTGTGGAGAAGGACTGTTACATAGCAGAGTTTGGAGACTGTGGTGAGGAAGGACTGATACAGAAAGCAGAGGTTGGAAACTCGGGTGCAGAAGGACCCTTAAAAAAAACAGAGGTTGGGTACTGCGGAACAGATAGACTGTTACAGAGAGCAGTGTTTGGAGACTGGGGTGAAGAAGAAGTGTTGTAGAGAACAGAGGTTGAAGACTGGGGTGCAGATTGATACAGAAAGCAGAGTTCAGAGATTGGGGTGCAGAAGGACTGCTGCTGAAAGTAGAGGTAGGAGACTGAGGTGCAAAAAAACTGTTACAGAGAGCAGAGTTTGGAGACTGTGGTGCAGAAAGATTGATACAGAGAGCAGAGTTTGAATACTGGGTTGCAGAAAGATATTAAGGAGAGCAATAGTTGGAGACTGGGGTGCAGAAGCACTGTTACAGAGAGAAGAGGTTGGAGACTGAGGTGCAGGAGGACCATTGCAGAGAGCAGACATTGGAGACCGAGGTTCAAAAGAATTGTTACAGAGAGCAGAGGTTGGAGACTGGGGTGCAGAATGACTGATACAGAAAGCAGAGGTTGGAGACTCGGGTGCCGAAGGACCCTTACAGAGAGCAGAGGTTGGAGACTGAGGTGCAGAAGGACTGTTGCAGAGAGCAGAGTTTGCAGAATGAGTTGCAGAAGGACTTTTACAGGGGGCAGATTTTCGAGACTGTGGTGGAAAACGAGTGATACAGAAAGCGGAGGTTGGATACTGGGGTGCATAAGGACCCTTACAGAGAGCAGAGGTTGTAGACTGGGGTGCAGAAGAACTGTTGAAGAAAACAGAGGTTGGAGACTGGGGTGCAGAAGGATCGTTGCGGCAACAGAGTATCGAGACTAGGGGGTAGAAAGGCTGTTGCAGAGAGCAGAAGTTGTAGACTGGGGTGTAGAAGGACTGTTGCAGAGAGGAGATGTTGGAGACTTGGGTGCTAAAGGACTGTTGCAGAGACCAGAGTTTGGAGACTAGGGTGCAGAAGGACTGTTACAGAGAGCAGACTTTGGATACTGGGGTTCAGAAAGATTGTTGCAGAGAGCAGATTTTGGAGACTGGGGTGCAGAAGGATCATTATAGAGAGCAGAGATTGGAGACTGGGGCACAGAAGGACTTTTACAGAAAGCACAGGTTGAATACTGGGGTGCAGTAGGACTTTTACAGAGAGCACAGGTTGGAGACTCATGGAGAGAAAATCTATTGCACAGAGTAAATTTTGGAGACTGGGTTGTAGAAAGAGTGTTGCAGAGAGCAAAGATTGAAGATTGAAATGCAGAAGGACCCTTACAAAGAGCAGAGTATCGAGACTGCTTTTCAGAAGTACTTTTCCAGAGTGCAGAGGTTGGAGACAGGTGTGCAGAAGGATCTTACAGACAGCATAGGTTTGAGACTGGGGTGAAGGAGGACTGGTGTAGAGAGCAGAGGTTAGAGACTGGAGTGCAGAAGAATAGTTGAAGAGAGAAGAGTTTGGAGACTGGGGTCTAAAGGCCTGTTATAGACAGCATAGGTTGGAGGTTGGGGTGCAGAAGGCCTGTTACAGAGAGCAGTGCTTGGAGACTGGGGTGCAGAACGATAGTTACAGAGAGCAGAGTTTAAAGAATAGGTTGCAAAAGGATCTTACAGATACAAAAGTTTGGAGACTTAGGTACATAAGGACTGTTACACAGAGAAGAGGTTTGAGACTGAGATGCAGAAGGATCGTTCCAAAGAGAAGAGTTTTCAGACTGAGGTGCAGCAGGACTGTTACTGAGAGCAGAAGTTGGAGACTAGAGTGGAGAGGACTGCTGAGGAATGAAGAGGTTGGAGACTGAGGTGCAGAAGGACTGTTACAGAGAGCAGATGTTGGAGACTTGGGTGCGAAAGCACTGATACAGAAAGCAGAGGTTGGTGACTGTGGTGCAGAAGGACTTTTGCAGAGAGCAGAGGTTAGAGACTGGGGTGCAGAAGGACTATTGCAGAGAACAGAGGTTGCAGACTGAGGGGCAGAAGGACTGTTACAGAGAGTGGAGTTTAGAGAATGTGGTGCAAAAGGACTGATACAGAAAACAGTGGTTGGAGACTGGGGTGCAGAACGACCCTTAGAGAGAACAGAGGTTGGAGACTGCGGTACAGAAGGACTGTAACAGAGAGCAGAGTTTGGAGACTGGGGTGCAGAATAACTGTTGTGGAGAACAGAGGTTAGAGGCTGGGGTGAAGAAGGACCATTGCAGAAAGCAGAGGTTGGAGACTGGGTTTCAGAATGATCTTACAGAGAGCAGAGTTTGGACACTAAAGTGCAGATGGGCTTTTGCAGAGAGCAGAGATTGGAGATTAGGGTGCAGAAGGACTGTTGCAGAGAGCAGAAATTGTAGTCTGAGTTGCAGAAGGACTGTTACAGAAAGCAGAGTTTAGAGACCAGGGTGCAGAAGGACTGATACAGAAAGCAGAGTTTGGAGACTGGGCTCCAGAAGGACCATTACAGAGAGAAGAAGTTGGAGACTGTAGTACAGAAAGACTGTAACAGAGAGCAGAGTTTGGAGAATGGGATGCTGAAGGACTGTTGCAGAGAGCAGCCGTTGGAGACTGAGGTGCAGAAGAACTATTACAGAGAGCAGAGGTTGGAGACCTGAGTGCAGAAGGACTGATAGAAAAAGCAAAGGTTGGAGAGTGGGGTGCAGAAGGACTGATAGAAAAAGCAGAGGTTGGAGAGTGGGGTGCAGAAGGACCGTAACAGAGAGAAGATTTTGGAAACTGCAGTACAGAAGGACTGTTACAGAGAGCAGATGATGGAGACTGGGGTGGAGAAGGACTGTTGCAGAGAGCAGATGTTTGAGACTGGGGTTCAGAAGGACTGTTGCAGAGAGCAGAGGTTTAAGACTGGTTTGCAGAAGGACTGATGCAGAGAGCAGAGTTTGAAGAGTGAGGTGCAGAAGGACTGTTACAGAGAGCAGAGTTTGGAGACTGTGGTGGAGAAGGACTGATACAGAAAGCAGAGTTTGGATACAGAGGTGCAGAAGGACCCTTACAGATAACTGAGGTTGAAGACTGCAGTACAGAAGAACTGTTGTAGAGAACAAGGTTGGAGACTGGGGTGCAGAGGGACCATTGCAGAGGGCAGACGTTGGAGACTGCGGTGCAGAAGGAATGTTAAAGAGAGCAGAGTTTGGAAACTGGGGTGTAGAAAAATCTTACAGAGAGGAAAGTTTGGAGACTGGGGTGCAGAAGGATTGTTGCAGAGAACAGACGTTGGAGACTTGGGTGCAGAAGGATCGATGCAGAGAGTAGATTATGGAGACTGGGGTATAGAAGGACTGTTCTAAAGAGCAGAGGTTAGAGACTGAGGTGCAGAAGTACTGTTGCAGAGAGCAGTTGTTTAAGACTGAGGTGCAGAAAAACTGTTACAGGGAGCACTGTTTGGAGACTGGTGTTCAAAATTACTGATACTGACTGTAGAGTCTGGAGACTGGGGAGCAGAAGGATTTTACAAAGAGGAAAGTTTGGAGACTTGGGTACAGAAGGATTGTTGCAGAGAGCAGTTGTTGAAGACTGAGGTGCAGAAAAACTGTTACAGAGAGCAGTGTTTTGAGACTGAGGTGCAGAAGGACTGTTGAAGAGAGCAGTGTTTAGAGACTGGGGTGCAGAAGGACCGTTACAGAGAATAGAAGTTGGAGACTGTGGTACAGAAGTACTGTTAAAGAGAGCAGAGGTTGGAGACAGATGTGCAGAATTATCTTACAGAGAGCAAAGGATGGAGACTGGGGTGCAATAGGACTGTTACCGAGAGCAGAGGTTGGAGAATGGGGTGCAGAAAGATCGTTGCAGAGAGAAGAGGTTGGAAAGTGAGGTTCAGAAGACCTGTTACACAGAGCAGAGATTGGAGACTGGGGAGCAGAAGGCCTGTAACATAGAGCAGCGTTTGCAGACTAGGTGGCATAAAGATCTTACAGAGAGCAGAGGTTGGTGACTGAGGTGCTAAAGGACTGTCAGAGAGAGTAGAGGTTGTAAACTTTGGTCTACAAGGATTGTTGCAGAGAGTGGGCAGAGTTTGGAGACTGTGGTGGAAAACGACGGATACAGAAAGCAGAGGTTGGATACTGGGGTGCATAAGTACACTTACGAAGAACAAAGGTTAGAGACTGCAGTACAGAAGGACTGTTACAGAGAGTAGAGGTTGGATACTGGGGTGCAGAATAACTTTTTTAGAGAATAGAGGTTGGAGACTGGGGTGCAAAAAGATCGTTGCAGAGAGCAGAGTTGTCAGACTGAGGTGCAGAAAGACTGTTGCAGGGAGCAGATGTTGGAGACTGGGGTGCAGAAAGACTTTTGCAGAGAGCAGAGTTTGGAAACTGGGGTGCAAAAGGATTGTTGTAGAGAGCAAAATTTTTAGACGGGTGCAGAGGGATCATTGCAGAGAGCAGAGGTTGGAGACTGGGGTGCAAAAAGACTGTTGCAGAGAGCAGACGTTGGAAACTGGTGTACAAAAAAATCTTTGCAGACAGCAGAGTTTTGAGATTGGGGTGCCGAAAGACTGTTGCAGTGAGCAGAGTTTGGAGACTTGGTTACAGAGGCAGAGGTTGGAGATTTGGTGCAGAAGGACTGTTGCAGAGAGCAGATGTTGCAGACTGGGGTGCACAAGGACTGTTACAGAGAGCAGAGTTTGTAAACTGAGATGCAGAAAGACTATAACAGAGAGCAGAGGTTGGAAATTGTGGTTCAGATGGACTGATACAGTAAGCAGAGATTGGAGACTGGGGTGCAGAAGGACTGTTATAGAGAGCAGAGTTTGGAGACTGGGGTTCAGAAGACGTGTAAGAGAGAAGTGGTTGGAGACTTCTGTGCAGAAGGATTGTTACAGATAGCACAGTTCGGAGACTGGGGTGCAGAAGGATCGTTGCAGAGATCAGAGGTTTCAGACTGAGGCTTAGAAAAACTGATACAGAGAGCAGAGGTTGGAGTCTGAGGTGCAGAAGGACTGTTAGAGAACAGAGTTTTGAGACTGGGGTGCAGAAGTACTGTTACAGAGAGCAGAATTTGGAGACTGGGGTGCAGAAGGACTGTTACAGTGAGCAGAGGTTGGAAACTGAGGTGCAGAAGGACTGTTACAGAGAGGAAAGGTTGGAGACTGAGGTGCACAAAGATTCTTTCAGAGAGCAGAGTTTTGAGATTGGTGTCCAACAGAACTGTTAGAGATAGCAATGTTACGAGACTGGGTTTCAGAAGGATCTTACAGAGAGCATTTTGGAGATGGAGGTTCAGAAGGTCTGTAACAGAGAGCAAAGGTTTGAAACTGGGGTGCAGAAGGATTGTTGCAGAGAGCAGAGTTTTCAGCCTGAGGTGCAGAAGGAATTTAGCAGAGAGAAGATGTTGGATTCTGGGGTGCAGAGGACTGTTACAGAGAGCAGAGTTCGGAGACTGGGGAGCAGAAGAATCGTTATAGAGAGCACAGGTTGGTGAGTGGGGTGCAGAAGACCTGTTACAGAGAGCAGAGGTTGAAGTCTGAGGTGCAGAAGGCCTTTACAGCGAGCAGAATTAGGAGACTGGGGTGCAGAAGAACTGTTACAGAGAGCAAATCCTGGAGACTGGGGTGCAGAAGGACTGTTGCAGAGAGCAGAGGTTGGAGACTGTGGTGAAAAAGGATCTTTGCAGAGATCTGAGGTTGAAGACTGAGGTGCAGAAGGATCGCTACAGAGAGCAGAGATTGGAGACTGGGGTGAATCAGGACAGATACAGAGAGCACAGGTGGGAGACTGGGGTGGCTAAAGACTGTTACATAGAGAAGAGGTTGGAGACTGGGGTGCAGAATAACTGATATTGAAAGTAGAGTTTGGAGACTGGGGTGCAGAATGACCGTTACAGAAGAACTGTTATAGAGAGCAGAGTTTGGAGCCTGGAGTGCAGAAGGACTGTTGCAGAGAACAGAGTTTGGATACTGGGGTGCAGAAGGACTGTAGCATAGAGCAGAGGTTGGAGACTGAGGTGCAGAAGGACTGTTATAGAGAGCAAATTTGGAGACCGGGGTGAAGAAGGATCTTACAGAGAGCAGAGGATGGAGACTGGGGTGCAGAAGGACTGTTGCAGAGAGCAGGGTTTAAAGACTGGGGTGCAGAAGGACTGTTGCAGGAAGCAGTGGTTGGAGACTGAGGTGCAGATGGTTCATTGCAAAGAGAAGAGGTGGGAGACTGGGGTGAATTAGGCCTGTTACAGAGAGCAGAGTTTGGAGACTGAGGTGAAGAAGACCTGTTACAGAGAGCAGAGGTTAGAGACTGAAGTGCAGAAGGACTCTTACAGAGAGCAGAGGTTGGAGACTGGGGTGCAGAAGTATCATGCAGAGAGCAGAGGTTGGAAACTTAGGGGCAGAATGATCATTGCAGAGAGCAGAGGTTTCAGACTGTGGTGCAGAATGATCTTTACAGAGAGCAGAGGTTGGAGACTGGGGTGCAGAAGGACAGTTACTGAGACCACAGATGGAGACTGGGGTGCAGAAGAAATGTTGCAGAGAGCAGAAGTTGGAGACTGGGGTGCAGAAGGATTGTTTCTGAGAGCAGAGGTTCGAGACTGGGGTGCAGAAGAACTGATACCGAAAACTGACATTGGAGACTGGGGTGCAGAAGGACCGTTACAGAGAGCAGAGTTTTGAGACTGTGTTACAGAAGGACTGTTACAGAGAGCAGAGGTTGGATACTGGGGTGCAGAAGGACTGATGCAGAGAACAGAGTTTGGAGATTGGGGTGCAGACAAACCGTTTCAGAGAGCAGAGGTTGGAGACTCAGGTGCAGAAGGATTGTTACAGAGAGCAGAGGTAGGATAGTGGTGTGCAAAAGGACTAATGCAGAGAGTATATGTTGGAGAATGGGGTTCAGAAGGCCTGTTAGAGAGAGCAGCGGTTGGAGACTGAGGTGGTGAAGGAGCATTTCAGAGAGCAGATATTGGAGACTGAGGTGCAGAAGGACTGTTACTGAGAGGAGCCGTTGGAGACTGGGGTTCAGAAGTATTCTTACAGAGAGCAGAGGATGGAGACTGGGGTGCAGAAAGAGTGTTACAGAGAGAAAAGGATGTAGACTGGTGTGCAGAAGGAGTGTTACAGAGAGCAGAGTTTGTAGATTGGTGTCCAGAAGAACTGTTAAAGAGAGCAGAGGTTGGAGACTGAGATGCAGAAGGATTGTTACAGAGAGCAGAGTTTTGACACTGATGTTCAGACTTACTGTTACATAGAGCAGAGCTTGGAGACTGGTGTGTAGAAGGATCATTGCAGAGAACAGAGGTTTGAGACTGAGGTGCCGATGGATCGTTGCAGGGAGCCGAGGTTGGAGACTGAGGTGCAGAAGGATCGCTACAGAGAGCAGTGGTTTAAGACTGGGGTGAAGAAGGACAGTTACAGAGAGCACAGGTTGGAGAATGGGTTAAGATCAAATGTTGCAGAGAGCAGAGGTTGGAGTCTGGGGTGCAGAAGGACTGTTGCAGAGAGAAGATTTTGGAGACTGCAGTACAGAGGACTTTTACAGAGAGGAGATGTTGGAGACTGGGGTGCAGAAAGATTCTTACAGAGAGCAGAGGATGAAGACTGGGGTGCAGAATAATGTTGCATAGAGCAGACGTTGAAGACTGGGGTGCAGAAAGTTCGTTGCAGATAGTAGAGGTTTGAGACTGGGGTGTAGAAGGACTTTTGCAGAGAGCAGAGGTTTGAGACGGGTGTGTAGAAGGACTTTTTCAGAGAGCAGAGGTTGGTAACTGACGTGCAGAAGGACTGTTAAAGAGAGCAGAGGTGGGAGACTGGGTGCAGAAGAACTGATAAAGAAAGCAGAGTGTGGAGACTGGGGTGCAGAAGGACCGTTACACAAAGCAGAGTTTAGAGACTGTGGTACACAAGGTCTGTTAGAGCTGAGTTTGGAGACTGGGGTGCAGAAGGAGCAATGCAGAAAAAAGAGTTTGAAGACTGGGGTGCCAAAGGACAGTTACAGAGATCACAGATGGAGACTGGGCTGCAAAAGAAATGTTGCAGAGAGCAGAATTTGGAGACTGGGTTGAAGAAGGACTGTTGCAGAGAGCAGAAGGTGGAGACTGAAGTGTGAAGAACTGTTAGAGAGACCAGAGTTTGGAGACTGGGGTGCAGAAGAACTGATACAGAAACAGACGTTGGAGAATGGGGTGCAAAAGGACCATTACAAAGAGCAGATGTTGGAGACTGTGGTACAGAAGGACTGTTACAGAGAGCAGAGGTTGGAGACTTGGGTGCAGAAGGACTGATGCAGACAACAGAGTTTGGAGACTGGGGTGCAGAAGAAAATTTGCAGAGAGAAGATGTTGGAGACTGAGGTGAAGAAGGATCGTTGCAGAGAGAAGAGGATGGAGATGGGTGCAGAAGGCCTGTTACAGAGAGCAGAGTTTGGAGACTGGGGTGCAGAAGCACTGTCCCAGATAGCACAGTTTCGAGACAGGGTTGCAGAAGGATCTTACAGAGAGCATTTTGGAGACTGAGTTTCAGAAGGACTGTTTCAGAGAGCAAAGGTTGGAAACTGGAGTCCAGAAAGATTGTTTAAGAGTGCAGAGTTTTCAGACTGATGTGCATAAAGACTGTAGTAGAGAGCAGATATTGGATCATGGGGTGCAGAAAGACTGTTACAGAGAGCAGAGTTTGGAGACTGGGGTGCAGAAGAATCATTGCAGAGAGCAAAGGTTGGGGACCTGGGTGCAGAGGGCCTGTTACAGAGAGCAGAGTTTGAAGAATGGGGTGCAGAAGGCCTGTTACAGAGAGCAGAGTTTGGAGACTGGGGTTTAGAAAGACTGTTACACAGAGCAGAGTTTGACGAATGGGTTTCAGAAGGATCTTACAGAGAATAGAGTTTGGAGACGGAGATGCAGAAGGACATTTGTAGAGCATAGAGGTTGGAGACTTAGGAGCAGAAGGACTGTTGTAGAGAGCAGAGGTTGGAGACTGAGGTCCAGAAGGATTGTTACAAAGATCAGAGTGTGGAGACTGGGGAGAAGAAGGAGTGTTACAGAGAGCAGAGTTTGGAGACTGGGGTGCAGTAGGACTGTTACAAAGAGCAGAGGTTGGAAACTGGGGTGAAGAAAACCGTTGCAGAGAGAAGAGGTTGGAAGCTGGGGAGAAGAAGGATCGTTGCAGAGAACGGATGTTTGAGACTGGGGTGCAGAAGGACAGTTACAGAGAGAAGAGGTTGGAGACTGAAATGCAGAAGGACCTTTACAGATTTCAGAACTTCGAGACTGAGGTGGAGTAGTATTTTACAGAGAGCAGAGTTTGGAGACTGGGGTGTAGAAGGTCTCTTACAGAGAAAAGAGTTTGGAGACGTACATGAAGATGAATTTAAAAGAGAGCAGAGTTTGGACACTGACGTGCAGAAGGACAGTTACAGAGAGCAGAGCTTGGAGACTGGGGTGCAGAAGGAGTGTTGCAGAGAGCAGAGTTTGGAGACTGGTGAAGAAGGATCGATGCAGAGAGCAGAGGTTGAAGACTGAGGTGCAGAAGAATCGATACAGAGAGCAGAGGTTGGAGACTGGGCTGCAGCAGGACAATTGCAGTGAGCACTGTTTGGAGACTGGGGTGAAGAAGGACTGTAGCAGAGAGCAGAGGTTGAAGACTGGGGTGCAGAAAAATCGTTGCAGAAAGCAGAGTTTGGAGACTTGGGTGTAGAAGGACTGTTGCAGAGAGAAGAGGTTGGAGACTGGGGTGCAGAAGGACTGTTGCAGAGAGCAGAGGTTGGAGACTGAGTTGAAGAAGGAGTGTTACAGAGAGCAGAGTTTGGAGACTTGGGTGCAGAATAACTGATATCAAAAGTAGAGTTTGGAGTCTCAGGTGCAGAAGGACCATTACAGACAACAGAGGTTGGAGACTGCAGTACAGAAGGAGTGTTACAGAGAGCAGAGTTTGGAGCCTGGGGAGTACAAAGACTTTTGCTTAGAACAGAGGTTGGAGACTGGGGTGCACAAGGACTGTTGCAGAGAGCAGAAGTTGGAGACTGAGGTGCAGAAGGAACGTTGCAGAGAGCAGAGTTTTCAGACTGAGGTGTAGAAGAACTGTTACAGAGAGCACATGTGAAAGACTGGGGTGTACAAGGATAGTTGCAGAGAGTAGAAGTTGGAGAATAGCGTCCAGAAGGACTGTTGCCGAGAGCAGAGTTTGGAAACTGGGGTGAAGAAGAACTGCTGCAGAGAGTAGAGGTTAGAGACTGAGGTGCAGAAGGACTGTTACAGAGAGCAGATGTTGGAGACTGGGGTGCAGAAGAACTGATACAGAAAGCAGACGTTGGTGACCTGGGTTCAGAAGGACTGTTGCATAGAGCAGAGTTTGGAGACTGAGGTGGAGAAGGACTGTTTCAGAGAGCAGATATTGGAGACTGGGGTGCTGAAGGACTGTTGCAGAGACCAGAGATTGCAGACTGGGGTGAAGAAGGACTATTGCAGAGCGCAGAGGTTGCAGACTTATTTATAGAAGGACTGTTACAGAGAGCAGAGTTTGGAGAATGTGGGGCAGAAGGACGGATACAGAAAGCAGAGGTTGGAGACTGGGCTTCAGAAGGACCCTTACGGAGAACAGAGGTTGGAGACTGCGGTACAGAAGGACTGTTACAGAGAGCAGAGGTTGGAGACTGGGGTGCAAAATAAGTTTTGTAGAGAAAAGAGGTTGGAGATTGGGGTGCAGAAGGACCATTGCAGAAAGCAGAGGTTGGAGATTGGGGTGCAAAAGTACTGTTGCAGAGAGAAGAGTTTCGTGTCTGAGGTTTAGAAGGACTGTTACAGAGAGCAGAGGTTTGAGACCCGGGTGCAGAAAGAATGATACAGAAAGGAGAGTTTGGAAACTGGGGTGCAGAATTACCATTACAGAGAGCAGAGGTTGGAGAATGCAGTACAGAAGTACTGTTACAGAGAGAAGAGGTTGTAGACTGCTGTGGAAAAGGACTGTTACAGAGAGCATATTTTGGTGACTGGGGTGAGGAAGGACTGTTGCAGAGAGAAGAGGTTGAAGACTGGGTTGCAGAAGGACAGCTACAAAGAGCAGAGGTTGCAGAGCGAGGTGCAGAAGGACTGTTACAGAGAGAAGAGTTTGGAGACTGTTGAAGAAAGACTGATACAGAAAGCAGAGGTATGAGACTGGGGTTCAGAAGGACTCTTACGGAGAACAGAGGTTGAAGACTACGGTACAGAAGAACTTTGTAGAGAACAGGTTGGGGACTGGGGTGCAGAAGGAATGTTACAAAGCACAGCGTTTGGAAACTGGGGTGCAGAAGGATCTTACAGAGAGGAAAGTTTGGAGACTGGAGTGCAGAAGGAATTTTGCAGACAGCATACGTAGGAGACTGGGGTGCAAAAGGATCATTGAAGAGAGTAGATTATGGAGACTGGGGTATAGAAGGACTGTTCTAGAGAGCAGAGGTTGGAGACTGTGGTTCAGAAGGACTCTTGCAAAGAGCAGTTGTTGAAGACTTATGTGCAGAAAAACTGTTACAGAGAGTAGTGTTTGGAGACTGGGGTGCAGGACTGATACTGAGAGCAGAGGTTTGAGACTGGGGTGCAGAAAAACTGTTAAAGAGAGCAGAGTTTAGAGACTTGGATGCAGAAGGCCTGTTACAGAGAGGAGAGGTTGTAGACTGGGGTGCAGAAGGCCTCTACAGAGAACAGAGGTTGGAGACTGATGTGCAGAAGGACTGTTACAGAAAGCAGAGGTTGGAGACTGGGGTACAGAAAGACTGTTGCAGAGTGCAGTATTTGGAGACTGGGGTGCAGAAGGACTGTTGCAGAGAGCCGAGGTTGAAGACTGGCATGCAGAAGGACTGTTACAGAGAGCAGAGTTTGTCGACTGAGGTGCACAATAAATGTTGTAGAGAAAATAGTTTGGAGACCCTGGTTCTGAAAGACCATTGCAGAAAGCATATGTTAGAGACTGGGTTTTAGAAGGATCTTACAGAGAGCAAAGTTTTGGCACTGAGGTGTAGAAGGACTGTTGCAGAGAGCAGAGGTTCGAGATTGGGGCACAGAAGGATTGTTGCAGAGAGCAGAGGTTGGAGTCTGAGGTGCAGAAGGACTGTTATGGAGAGCAGAGGTTGGTGACTTCGGTGGAAAAGTACTGTTGCAAAGAGCAGATTTTGAAGACTGGGGTGAGTAAGGACTCTTGCAGAGAGCAGATGTAGCAGAGTGAGGTGCAGAAGGACTGTTACAGAGAGCAGAGTTTGGAGACTGTGGTGCAGAAGGACTGATACAGAAAGCAGAGGTTGGAGACTGGGTTTTAGAAGGACCCTTACAGAGAACAGAGGTTGAAAACTGCCGTACAGAAGAACTGTTGTAGAGAACAAGGTTGGAGTGTGGGGTGCAGAGAAACCATTGCAGAGAGCAAACTTTGGAGACTGGGGTGCAGAAGGAATGTTACAGAGAGCAGAGTTTTAAACTGGGGTGCACATGGATCTTACAGAGAGGAAAATTTGGAGACTGGGGTGCAGAAGGATTTTTGCAGAGAGCAGATGTTGGAGACTGGGGTGAAGAAGGATCGTTGCAGAGAGTAGATTATGGAGACTGGGGTATAGAAAGACTGTTCTAGAAAGCAGAGGTTGAAGACTGGGGTGCAGAAAGACTGTTTCAGAGAGCAGTTGTTGAAGACTGTGGTGCAGAAAAACTGTTACAGAGAGCATGTTTGGAGAGTAAGGTGCAGGACTGATACTGAGAGCAGAGTTTGAAGACTGGGGTGCAGAAGGATCTTACAGAGAGCAGAGTTTGGAGACTGAGGTGCAGAAGGACTGCTCCAGAGATCAGAGGTTGGAGATTGGGGTGCAGAATGACTTTTAAAGAGAGCAGAGTGCAGAGACTTGGGTGCATAAGGCCTGTTATAGAGAACAGAGGATGGAGACTGAGGTGCAGAAGGACTGTTACAGAGATAGATGTTGAATACTGAGGAGCAAAAAGACCACTGCAGAGAGCAGATGTTGGAGACTGAGGTGCAGAAGGACTGTTGCGGAGTGCAGAGGTTTGAGACTTGGGTGTAAAAGGACTGTTGCAGCGAGCACAGGTTGGGGATTGGGGTGCCAAAGGACCTTTGCAGAGTACAGAATTTAGAGACTGAGGTGCAGATGGCCTGTTACAGAGAGCAGAGGTTGGAGACTTGAGTGCAGAAGGACTGATAGAAAGAGCAGTGGCTGGAGACTGGGGTTCAGAAGACAGTTAAAGAGAGAAGAGTTTGGAAATTGCAGTACAGAGGAACTGTTACAGAGAGCAGAGATTGGAGCCTGGAGTGGAGAAGGACTGTTGCAGAGATCTGATGTTGTGGACTCGGGTGCAGAAGGACTTTTGTAGAGAGTAGGTTGAAGACTGGGGTGCAGAAGGACTTTTGCAGAGAGTAGGGGTTTGAGATTGGGGTGCAGAAGACTGAGGTGAAGAAGGACTGTTAGAGACAACAGAGTTTGGAGACAGGGGTGCAGAAGGACCGTTGCAGAGAGCAGAGGTTGAAGACTGAGGTGCAGAAGGATTGGTACAGAGAGCAGAGGTTAGAGACTTCGGTGCAGAAGGACTGTTGCAGAATGCAGAGGTTTGAGACTGAGGTGCGGAAAAAATGTTTGAGAGAACGGAGTTTTGAGACTTAGGTGCAGAAGGACCGTTGCTGAGAGCAGCGTTTGTAGACTGACGTGAAAAAAGATTGTTACAGAGAGAAGAGGTTGGAGACTGAGGTGCTGAAGAACTGTTACAGAGACAGCATTGAAGACTGGGTTGCAGATAGACATTACAGAGAGCAGAGATTGGAAACTGGGGTGCAGAAAGACTGTTATATAAAGCAGAGATTGGAGACGTGGGTGCAAGAGGACTGTTGTAGAGAGAAGAGGTTGAAGCTGAGGTGCAGAAGGACTGTTGCAGAGTGGAGAGGTTGGAGATGAGGTTCAGAAGGACTGTTACAGAGAGCAGAGTTTGGAGACTGTGGTAAAGAAGGACTTTTACAGAGAGCAGAGGTTGCACACTGGGGTGCAGAAGGACTATTGCAGACAACTGAGGTTGGAGACTGAGGTGTAGAAAGACCGTTGCAGAGAGCAGAGTTTGGAGACTGATGAGCAGAAGCATTTTTACAAAGAGCAGTGTTTGGAGACTGGGGTACAGAAGGACTGTTTCAGAGAGCAGAGGTTGGAAACTGGGTGAAGTAGGATCTTCAAGAGCAGAGGTTAGAGACTGCAGTGCAGAAAAACTGTTGCAGAGTTCAGATTTTAGAGACTGGGGTTCAGAAGGATCATTGCAGGGAGAATAGGTTGGATACTGCGGTGCTGAAGGCCTGTTACACAGAGCTGAGTTTGTAGTCTGGGGTGCAGGAGGCTTGTTACAGAGAGCAGAGTTTGGAGACTGGGGAGCAGGTGGACTGTTACAGAGAGCAGAGTTTGGATACTGGATTGCAGAAGGATCTTATATAGAGCAGAGTTTGGAGACTGAGGTGCAGTAGGACTGTTACAGAGAGCAGAGGTTGGAGACTGGGGTGCAGAAGGATACTTTCAGAGAGCAGAGTTTTCAAACTGAGGTGCAGAAGGACTGTTGAGAGTGCAGACGTTAAAGACTGGTTTGCAGAAAGATGGTTGCAGTGAGGAGATATTGGAGGCTGGAGTGCAGAAGGACTCTTACAGAGAGCAGAGGTTGGAGGCTGAGGTGCAAAAGGACAGTTACAGACAGTAGAGTTTAGAGACAGAGGTGTAGAAGGACTGTTGCAGAGAGCAGATGTTGGAGACTGGGGTGTAAAAGGACTGTTGCAGAGAGCAGAGGTTGGGGACTGGGATGAAGAAGGACTGTTGCAGAGAGCAGAGTTTGGAGACTGATGTGCAGAAGGACTGTTTCAGTAAGTAGAGTTATGATACTGGGGTAAGGAAGGACTGATACAGAAAGGAGACTTTTGAAACTGGGGTGCATAAGGACCGTTACAGAGAGCAGAGGTTAAAGACTGCTGTACATAAGGACTGTTTCAGAGAGTAGAGATTGGGGACTAGTGTACAGAAGGACTGTGGCAGAGAGCAGATGGTGGACACTGTGGTGCAGAAGGACTGTTGCAGAGAGCAAAGGTTGGAGAATTGGGTGCAGAACGACTGTTGCAGATAACAGAGGTTGGAGACTTGGGTTCAGATGGACTGTCGCAGAGAACAGAGTTTGAAGACTGGGGTGCACAAGGACCGTTAAAAAGAGCAGAGGTGGGAGACTGGGGTGGAGAAGGAATGTTACAGAGAGCAGAGTTTGGAAACTGAGGTGCAGAAGGATCTTACAGAGAGCAGAGTTTGGAGACTGGGGTGCAGGAGGACTGTTGCAGAGAGAAGACGTTGGAGACTGGGGTGCAGAAGAATCATTGCAGAGAGAACAGGTTGAAGACTGGGCTGCAGAAGGATGGTTATAAAATGCAGAGTTTGAAGACTGCGGTACAGAAAGACTGTTACAGAGAGCAAAGGATGGAGACTGGGGTGCAGAAGGATGATTGGAGAGGGCAGAGGTTAGAGACTGGGGTGCAGAAGGACTGATCCAGAAATCAGAGTTTGGAGACTGGGTTTTACAAGAATCTTACCGAGAGCAGAGTTTGGAGATTGAGGTGAAGCGGGACTGTTAGAGAGCACAAAGTTTGGAGACTGAGGTACAGAAGGACCATTGCAGAGAGTAGAGGTGGAGACTGTGTTGCATAAGGATCGTTACAGAGAGCAGAGGTTGGAGACTGGGGTGCAGAAGGACTGTTGAAGAGAGCACAGGTTTGAGACTGGTGTGCAGAAAAAATTTTGCAGAGAGCACAGGATGGAGACTGTGGTGCAGAAGGAGTGTTGCAGAGAGAAGAGGTCGGAGACTGTGGTGCAGAAAAACTGATATAAAAAGCAGATGTTGGAGACTGGTGTGGATAAGGACCCTTTCAGAGAGCAGAGTTTGGAGACTGGTGTGCAGAAGGACTGTTACAGAGAGCAGAGTTTGGAGACAGTGTTGAGAAAAATCGTTACAGAGAGAAGAGGTTGGGGATGGGGTAAAGAAGGCCTGTTTCAGAAAGCAGAGGTTCGAGACTGGGGTGCAGAAGGACTGTTACAGAGTTCAGAGGTTGGAAACTGTGGTGCAGAAGGATCGTTGCAGAGAACAGAGGTTGGAGACTGAGGTGCAGAAGGATCGTTGCAGAGAGAAGAGGTTGGACAATGGGGTGCAGAAGGCCTATTACAGAGAGTAGAGTTTGGAGACTGGGGTGCAGAAGACCTGTTACAGAGAGCAGATGTTGGAGACTAAGTTGCAGAAGAATTGTTACAGAAAGAAAATTTTGGAGACTGGGGTGCAGAAGGATCGTTGCAGAGAGCAGAGGTTTCAAACTGAGGCTTAGAAAAACTGTTACAGAGAGCAGAGGTTGGAATCTGAGGTGCAGAAGGACTGTTACAGAAAGCAGAGTTTTGTAATTGGAGTGCAGAAAGACAGTTATAGAGAGAAGAGGTTGGAGACTGAGGTACAGAAGGACTTTTACAGAGAGCAGAGTTTGGAGACTTTGGTTCAGATGGACCTTTGTAGAGAGCAGATGTTGGAGACTAGGGTGCAGAAGGATTGTTACAGAGAGCAAACGTTGGAGACTGAGGTGCAGAAGAACTGTTTCAGAGAGCAGAGGTTAGAGATTGGGGTGCAGAAGAACTGTTACAGAGAACAAAGTTTGGAGACTGGGGTGCAGAAGGACTGTTGAAGAGAGCAGAGATTGGAGACTGAGGTGCAGAAAGACTGTTAAAGAGAGCAGAGGTTAGAGACTTAGGTGAAGAAGGATTGGAACAGATAGGAGAGGTTGGAGACTGAAGTGTAGAAGTACTGTAACAGAGAGCAGATGTTAAAACTGAAGTGCAGAGGGATCGTTGCAGAGAGCAGAGGTTGGAAACTGAGGTGCAGAAGGATCGTTGCAGAGAGCAGAGGTTGGAGACTGAGGTGCAGAAGGATCTTTACAGAGAGCAGAGGTTGGAGACTGGGGTCAGAAAGACAGTTACAGAGCGCACAGTTTGGAGACTGGGTGCAGAAGAAATATTGCAGTGAGCAGAGATTGATTGGAGACTGCAGTACAGAAGTACCCTTACAAAGAGCAGAGGGTGGAGACTGGGGTGCAGAAAGAATGTCACCAAGAGCAGAGTTTGGAAACAGGGGTGCAGAAGGAAGTTACAGAGAGCAGAGGCTGGAGACTGGGGTCAGAAGCACTGTTGCAGAAAACAGACTTTGGAGACTGGGGTGCAGAAGCATTGTTGGAGACAGCAGAGGTTTGAGACTGAGGTGCAGAAGGATTGCCAAGGAGAGCAGAGTTTGGAGACTGGGGTGCAGTAGGATAGTTACAGAGAGCACAGTTTAAAGACTGGGTTAAGAAGAGATGTTGAAGAGAGCAGACGTTCGAGACTGGGGTGCAGAAGGACTGTAGCAGAGAGCAGAGGTTTGAGTTTGGGGTGCAGAATGATTGCTGCTGAGAACAGAGGATGGATACTGGGGTGCAGGAGGGCCGTTGCAGAGGGATGAGGTTGGAGACTGAGGTGCAGAATGACTGTTACAGAGAGCACAGTTTGGAAAACGTGGTGCAGAAGGATCTTACAGAGAGCAGATGTTTGAGACTGTGGTGCAGAAGGATTGTTATAGATAGCACAGTTTGGAGACTGGGGTTTAGAAGGATTGTTGCAGACAGCAGAGATTTCAGACTGAGGCTTAAAAGGTCTGTTACAGAGAGCAGAGGTTGGAGTCTGAGGTTCAGAAGAACTGTTTCAGAAAGCAGAGGTTGGTAATTGGGGTGCAGAAGGACCGTTATAAAGAGTAGAGGTTGGAGACTGCGGTATATAAAGACTGTTACAGAGAGCAGAGTTTGGAGACTGGGTTGCAGAAGGACTGTTACAGAGAGTAGACGTTGGACACAGAGGTGCAGAGGGATTGTTACAGAGAGCAGAAATTGGATACTGGTTTTCAGAAGGACCATTACAGAGAGACAATAATGGAGATTGAGATGCAGAAGGACTTTTACAGAGAGCAGAAGTTGGAGACTGAGTTGCAGAAGGATCGTTGCAGAGAGAAGATTTTAGAGACATGGGTGCAGAAAGACTTTTACAGAAAGCAAAGGTTGGCAATTGGGAAGCAGATGGACCATTACAAAGAGAAGAGGTTGGAGACTGGGATACAAAAGGACTTTTACAAAGAGCAGAGTTCGGAGACTTGGTAGAAGAAGGATAATTGCAGAGAGCAGATGTTGGAATCTGGGGTGCAGAAGGACTGTTACAGAGAGCACAGGTTGGAGACTCGGGTGCAGAAAAATTATTGCAGAGAGCAGAGTTTGGAGACCTGGGTGCAGAAGGACTTATACAGAGAGAAGAGGTTAAAGACTGTGGCTCAGAAGCATCTTACTGAGAGTAGAGGTTGGGGACTGAGGTGCAGAAGGACTGTTGCAGAAAGCAGAGGTTGGAAACTGGGGTGCAGAAGGACTGTTACAGATAGCACAGTTTCGAGAACTTACAGAGATCATCTTGGAGACAGAGGTGCAGAAGAAGTGTTACAAGAGCAGAGGTTTAAGACTGGGGTGCAGAAGGATTGTTGCCGAGAGCAGCGTTTTCAGACTGAGGTGCAGAAGTACTGTTGCAGAAAGTAGATGTTGGATCCTGGGGTGCAGAAGGATCGCTACAGAGACCAGAGGTTGGAGACTTGGGTGAAGAAGGACTATTAAAGAGAGCAGAGTTATAAGACTGGGGTGCAGAAGGTCTGTTACAGAGAGCAGTCTTTGGAGATTGGGGTGCAGAAGGACTGTTACAAAGAGCAGAGTTTGGAGAATTGGTTGCAGAAGGATCTTACAGAGAGCAGAGTTTGGAGACTGTGGTGCAGAAGGACTTCGACAGAGAGTAGTGTTTGGAGACTGAAGAGCAGAAGGAACGTTGTACAGAGCAGAAGATGGAGACTGATGTCCAGACGAATTTTTACAGAGATCACAGGGTGGAGACTGGAGTGCAGAAGGAGTATTACAGAGAGCAGAGTTTGGAGATTGGGGTACAGAAAAACTGTTACAGAGAGCAAAATTTGGAGACTGGGTTGCAGAAAGACTAATACAGAAAGTAGACGTTGGAGACTGGGGTGTAGAAGGACCGTTACAGAGAGTACAGTTTGGAAACTGCTGTACAGAAGGACTGTTACAGGGAGCAAAGGTTGGAGACTGGGGTTCTAAAAGATCATTGCAGAGAGCAGATGTTGTAGACTGGTGTGCACAAGTATCTTACAGAGAGCATAGGTTAAAGACTGAGCTGCATAAGGACTGTTACAGAGACCAGTGGTTGGAGACTGGGGTGCAGAAGGATCGTTGCAGAGAGCAGAGGTTGGAGACTAAGGTGCAGAATGATCGTTGAGGAGAGCAGAGGTTGGAGAACATGGTGGAGAACGATACTTTCAGAGAGCAGTTGTTGAAGACTGGGGTGCAGAAGGACAGTTACAGAGAGCACAGGTTGGAGACTAGGGTGCAGAAGAAATGTTGCAGAGAGTAGAGGTTGGAGACTAGGTTGCAGAAGGACTGTTACAGAGAGAAGAGGTTGTAGACTGAGGTGCAGATGGACTGTTAAAGAGAGCAGAGGTTGGAGACTGGGGTACAGAAAAACTGATACAGAAAGCAGACTTTGGAGACTGTGGTGCAGAAGGACTGTAAAATGAACAGAGTTTGGAGACTGGGGTGCACAAGGACCAATGCAGAGAGCTGAAGTTGGATATTTAGATGCCTAAGATTGTTACAAAGCGGAGAGGTTTGATCCTGGAGTGCATATGGACTTATACAGAGAGCAGAGGTTGGAGACTGATTTGCAGAAGTATCTTACAGAGAGCAGAGGTTGGAGACTGGGGTGCAGAATAACTGTTGCAGAGAGTAGAGGTTGGAAACTGAGGTGCAGAAAGATCGTTGCAGAGAGAATATGTTAGAGACTGGAGTGAAGAAGGCCTGTTACAGAGAGCAGAGTTTGGAAACTGGAGTGCAGAAGGAGGTTTACAGAGAACAGAGGTTGGAGACTGGGGTGCAAAAGGACTGTTACAGATAGCACAGTTCATAGACTGGGGTAGAGAAGGATCATTGCAGAGAGCAGAGGTTTCAGACTGAGGTGCAGATTGACTGTTACAGAGAGCATAAGTTGGAGTCTGAGGTGCAGAAGCACTATTATAGAAAGAAGAGTTTGGCAATTGGGGTGCAGAAGAACCGTTACAGAGAGAAGAGGTTGGAGACTGCGCTACAGAAGGACTGTTACAAAGAGCAGAGTTTGGTAACTGGGGTGTAGAAAGATCATTGCAGAGAGCAGAGGGTGGAGCCTGGGGAGAACAAGGATCATTGCAGAGAGCGGATGTTGGAGACTGGGATGCAGAAGGACTGTTACAAAGAGCAGAGGTTGGAGACTGAGGTGCAGAAGAACCGTTACAGAGAGCAGAGGTTGGAGACTGAGGTGCAGAAGGACTTTTACAGAGAGCAGAGGTTGGAGACTGGGGTGAAGAAGGATTCTTAACGAGAGCAGAGAATGGAGACTGGGTTGCATAAGAAGTGTTACAGAGAGCAGAGTTTGGAGATTCTGGTTCAGAAGAACTGTTAAAGAGAGCAGAGTTTTGAGACTTGGTTTCAGAAGGATTTTTACAGAGTGCAAAGTTTGGATTCGGTTGCAGCTGGACTGTAACAGAGAGTAGACTGGGTTGAAAACTGGGTTGCAGAAGAACTTTTACAGAGAGCAGTGTTTGGAGACTGCAGTGCAGAAGGCCTGTTACAGAGAGCATTTTTTGGAGACTGAGGTGCAGAATGGATAATTACAGAGAACAGAGGTTGGAGATTGAGTTGCAGAAAGATTTATACAGAGAACAGAGGTTAGAGACTGAGGTGCAGAAGGACTGTTAAGGAGAGCAGAGTTTCTAGACTGGGGTGCAGAAGTATCGTGGCAGAGAGCAGAGGTTGGAGACTGAGTTGCAGAAGGATCTTAAAGAGAGCAGAGGTTGGAGACTGGGGTGCAGAAGGACAGTTACAGAGAGCATAGGTTGGATACTGGGGTGCAGAAGAAATGTTGCAGAGAGCATAGATTTGTGACTGTGGTGCACAAGGACTGTTACAGAGAGCAGAGGTTGGAGACTGAGGTGCAGAAGGACTGTTACAGAGAGCAGAGTTTGGAGACTGGGTTGCAGAACGACTGATACACAAAGCAGTGTTTGGAGACTGGGGTGCGGAAGGACCATTACAAAGAGCAGAGTTTGGAGACTGAGGTATAGAAGGACTGTTAGAGAGAGCAGAGGTTGGAGACTGGGATGCAGAAGTTTTGTTACAGAGAGCAGAGGTTGGATACTGGTGTGCAGAAGGACTGATACACAAAGCAGAGTTTGGAGAATGGGGTGCAGAAGTATCTTACAGAGAGCAGAGTTCGGAAACTGAGGTGCAGAAGGACTGTTGAAGAGAGCAGAGGTTGGAGACTGAGGTGCAGAATGATTGTTTCAGAGAGAAGAGGTTGGAGACTGGGGTTCTGAATGCCTGTTACAGAGAGCAGAGGTTGGAGACTGGGGTGCAGAAGGCCTGTTACAGATATTTCAGTTTGGATACTGGTGTGCAGAAGGATATTATAGAGAGCAGAGTTTGGAGACTGAGGTGTAGAAGGACTGTTGCAGAGAGCAGCGGTTGGAGTCTGGGGTTCAGAATGATTGTTGCAGAGAGCAGAGTTTTCAGACTGAGGTGCAGAAGGACTGTTGCAGAGAGCAGATGTTCGAGACTGGGGTGCAGAAAGAGTGTTTAAGAGATCAGAACTTGGAGACTGGGGTGGAGAAGGATTGTTGTAGGGAGCAGAGGTTGTAGACTGGGGTGCAGAAGGACTGTTATAGAGAGCAGAGGTTTTAGACTGGTGTGCAGAAGGCCTTGTACAGAGAGCAGAGCTTTGACCCTGTGGTGCAGAATGATTGCTGATAGCTTGTGAGCCTTCTTCTGGACACCTTCTTTTTTGCACAGTCCATCAGGCCCTCTCTCCTCACCCTGCTCTCTTTTGGCTTTGTGAGAACCTGTGACTTCCACAGTCACTCTAAGCCATGACTCCCACGCCTATCTGCTGGGAACCTGTCCCGCTGCCTCCTGGAATCTTCTTTAGGCACCCTGCAGGTACCCAGACTCCAGGCCCAAGTTTCTTTTCTTCTTTCCTCTCCCCAGACACGCTCCTTCTCATTTTTTTTTATGTTTTAATGAGTGATCCCACTGCCACTCAGCTACCCCACAGACCAGGTGCCCTCTTGTGTCCTCATCACCAAGACTTTAAAGTGCTCCACCCAGGGCTCCTCTTCAGAGCTTTTCCCAAAGCTCCAAATGTCACATCTTCAGTTACCAGATATTTCCTTTTAATCTTTTTTTGGCACCCGATTACTCTCCCTGACTACATGAAGGTATTCTAACCAAAGCACATGGACTGTAGAGACTATTATGGCTTAGAAATAAGGTATTCCCCCACCAAAAGCTCAGGGTCAGCCAGAGTAGCAGTGTTCAGAGGTGAAATAATTAGACTGTGAAACTTGTGACCTAATCTGTGGATCCATCCATTTTGTGGGTTAATTATCTGAAAGGCCCACTGTACTGAGAGGAGTGTGGGCAGGTGGAGTGTGGCCGCGACATGCCCTGGGAAATCACATCTTGTCCCCTGTGAACTGCTTCCTCTTGTCCCCTCCCCCGCCCCAACCTTCTGGCTGCCATGAGCTAGGGACGCTTCCCCCCTTGTTCCCTTCCACCTCAGCGTCCCACCTCATCTCAGGCGGGCAGCAATGGGTCAGCTGGCCCCAGACCAAACCTCCAAGCCAGGAGGCCAGAGTGCTTCTCCCCCTCTTGGTTGTTCTGGTCAGGCCTGTGGTAACTGTGGCAACCGTGGACTGACCCAGGGAGTAGGTGTTATGAGTGGCTTGGACCCACAACCGTTTCCTAAATCCACAGATTCTGTCATTTTCAGAGCTCAAGCCATTTCCTATTGGATGTCCTGTTTCCAACCTACCCTGACCTAGAATGCAGTCTACTAGTGATTATTGAGATTCTCCAGCCGTCCTGGTCCTGCCCATTTGCACACCACAGCTAGCTCCTAGGCAGACAGACCCATGGACCTCCTGCTGCCCACTGAGGAGAGAAGAGAGATTTTCTGAGGACCCTGTTAGAAGTCCACTCTTTTTTTTTCAAGACCACACTCAGAGGGCATGTTTAAGGCAGTCCTTCACATGCGTCTTTGAGAAAACAGACTCACAATGATTTTTGTGATTCTTTCCCAGGCTCCAATAACCACCGCTCTACTCCCTACTTCTCTGAGATTAACTTTTTAGCTTCCACAAAGAAGTGAAAGACTGCTATTTCTCTTTATGTGTCTGGATTATTTCACTTAATATAATTTCTCCCATGAGCTAGTTTTAAATACAAACTTCACAACAAATTCTTTTATGTCAGATTTAAATTTTATTCTGAAGAAATAATTCGAAATGGTCACATATGTTTATGTAGGAAAATGTGCATTAAAATATTTATAGGACTGGAAATGATCTGAATGTTTAGCCAAAGGGGAGAGATTAAGTTTATTTAAGAGAGATGTAAGTTTATTGATCATCTCAATAGATGCAGAAAAAGCATTTAACAAAATATAGCACCCCTACCTTTCAAAACAGTAGAAACACTAGGGACAGAAGGAACTTTGTAAAAGCATTGTAAAAGCTATCTATGCTAAACCCAAGGCAGCATCATTCTAAGTGGACAAAGGTTGAAAGCATTCACTCTAAAAACTCTAAAAAGACAGGGTGCCCTCTCTTTCACCACTTCTATTTAACTTCGTCCTTGAAATTGCCAGAGCCATTGGACAAAAGAAAGAAATTAATGGTATACAAATAGGTCAAGAAGAATTCAAATATCACTCTCTGTTGATAAGATCATGTCATCTTCTTAAATTTTTTATTAGAGCATAATAGTTATACATAGAAGTTGGGTTGATTTGGAACAGATCATACGTGCATGGAATCTGATTTACTCCATTCAGTCCCCACCCCCCCAAATCCCTCCCCTTCCCGCCCCCATTCTCCTTTCTCTACTGATCTTTCTTTGGGTCATTTATCTGTTAATTTCTGACTGGTGCTTTCTACATATACATACAGATGCAGTCCTCTGTTTTAGACTTCCATGTGCACATAACATCATCTACGTAAAGACTTTTCACATTTCCTACCTTTCCAAACCTCTCTGCCCTCTCATTCTCCTTCTACTCCACTGATCTTCCCTGTATACTTAACATAGCCAGTCCAACCCCACTTCATCAGCTTTTTTCCTCTATTTTGCTCTGGCCCTGATAATTTCAGCATTGTATAAGAATAGTTAACTTCTCCCTTTCCGAACACAGAAATCAAGATTGATGTAAAATGAGAAAAACTTTACATTGGAAAACACTGAAGGCAACACCGACTGCTTCTGCAGATGATGACTCTGCTTTGTAAATTTTTTTCTTAACATTTGCAATAAAAATGAACATCTCCAAAAATCCTGTTTACATAAAAGGACAACAGGAGACAGAGATTACTGAGACAGTGAGAAATGACTTCACACCATGATGAGATCGAATGGCTTTCTGTTCGCTTGTATCAATTCTCTGGTTACTCTCACCCACAATCACCCATGCAAATGTGTGCGGCTCCATGGGTCTGATTCCCTGAGACCAGTCCCAAAGGTTATCAGTCTCCAGGCTGCTTCTCATTCGATATTATTTGCCATGTTGCTGCAGATTAACAAGCCTGTTTGGGGTGCTCTCAGTCCATTTTAATCATGGTCTCTTTTTCTTTGTTTTGTAGCTATGAAAACATTGGAAATGAGCAATCAATCTTTTGTCACTGAATTCATCTTCTTGGGATTTTTCAACCACTCCAACCTACAGGGCTGGTTCTTTCTGCTCTTTCTGGTCATTTACCTTACCACTCTCCTGGGGAACATGATCATAATAGTGGCCACCAGGGTCAGTCCTGCTCTCCACACTCCAATGTACTTTTTCCTCAGCAATTTGAGCTTTTTGGACGTCTTCTACACATCCACCACCCTCCCAGTACTGCTGGTGACCTTCTTCTGGGAGAAGAAGGCCATTTCTTATGAGGGCTGCCTTTCCCAGATCTTTTTCTTGGTGACAAGTGCTGGCACAGAAGGCGTCTTACTGACTGTGTGGCCAGTATGAAAGCTGTGTGGCCACCTGCCGACCTCCGCAGTACCCAGTCAACATGAGTGTGAAGGTCTGTGTTAGCCTGGTGATTGGGTCCTGACTGTGTGGGCTGGTGAATTTGGTCACACACACGGTGCTGGCCATCACACTCACTCTCTGTGGGCCCCACGAGATCAGCCACTTTCTCTGTGACACCCCATTGCTCCTGAAGCTCTCCTTCTCAGACACCTCTGTCAAGGAGTCTGCGCTCCACGTTGTCAGTGCCACCATGGGCCTGAGCCCCTGCCTCTTCACTGCAGGCTCCTATGCACTCATCATGGCGGCCATCCTGGGGATTCCCTCTGCCCAGGGCAGGAGGAAGGCCTTCTCAACCTGTGCGTCCCCCCTCACTGTTTTTGTGGTCTTCTATGGAACAGCCAACTTTCACTATGACAGGCCCAGAGAAGGCTGGACATGGACACCATTGTCTCTGTGCTCTTCTGTGTGGTGATATGCCGGTTGAGGCCCGTCATTCACAGCCTGAGAAGCAATGAGGTCCAGCGTGCCCTGAGGAAGCTGGCTGGAGGGTGTGCATCCTTTTGCATGATCAAAGTCCAGACCAATCTTCAAACTGGAGTATACAGTCATCAGAGAAAAATGCCTCCCAGGGACTTGTAGGCACCTTGTTAGAGAGTCTTTATCTGGAGTTTCAACTCCAACTCCCGCTTTTAAAATCTCTGAGACTCCTTTCTCTCATCTCTTTTCACAAACACCCTTTTTCCACTTTCAGGTTCAAGTGTGTTGGACACCTTGTGTGGGTTTTCAGCACCATCTCTGTTCTTCTGTGTTCTCCCCACAGCAGAGGGACAGAAAGTGAGAGAACCTGGTTTCCCACACTCCCCTGCTTGCAGGCCTCCATTTTAGAAGGTTCTGTCAAGATCAGCCAAACACTAGGCAGAGAGGAAGAAAGGAAAGGAAGAAAGCGGGTTTTTTTGGATCCCATAGCAGCAGCAGCAAACCAGCCCTGTAGAGGCAGAAACTAATCTTTTTGGTGCCAGGAGCTTTTTGTGCAGGCTCCTAGACAGCTGTTCCTGAATGTGGTTAACAGTAGCGTGGAATGAGCATCTCTTTCCAGGGATGTTAGGGTTTCCATATATGGGGTGGTGTCACCTGCCCTATTTTCCTTTTTTCTTCCAGATCTCCCAACCATTTTATAACTTTTTTCTGTGTCAACTTCCTCTACCCTAAGATATCAAGAGTTGTTCTTCATTTCTACCTGACCACGGTGGCACTGACCACAATAGTGGTTTACATCAGAGATGGTTCTAGGTAACAGATCTGAGGAGGTAGGTTGGATGTCTGACCTGAGGAAATTGAATATGTTGATGATGTCACAGCCCATGGGAAAGGAGAACTGATAATGTCTGGTGTGGAATAACCCAACAGAGACTTTAAAATATCGTGGCCTGAAATCAAATGTCTATGGAAAACTGAGCTTTGGAATAACACCATCGACCTTAAGGGCGGGAATGAACATTACAACATGACTACAGACTGCTGTTACTTACTGGAGTGGGAGACTTACAGAAAGAAAATGATAGGTTCAAGCATTATATTCCTCCTTCAAGTCAGGTTCAGATCATCAGAAATATTTTCTCTCTGGAAACTGATATAGGTTAATATCAGAATAAAACATTCAATTCTCCAAATTGCAGAAGTACAAAGAAAATTATAAATCCACAATTTTTCCAGGTCTCTCTAATTTCAATTAGGACATTAATGGGGGAATGATTGAGACCCTGTTAATTAGAATGGCAAAATACCAGTGGAATTAGACAAATCTCAGAGCCTTGAACCCTGAAATCTCCATTAACCCTCTTTGCTGTCAGAAGCAGCCCCTCCTCCCCTGAGGAGACTAGCTTTCCCTAAATTGAAGACCCTATGGTGACTCTACCTGGGCAGTTGTCTTTTTTTTTAAGAGAGAGTGAGAGAGGAGAGGAGAGGAGAGGGGAGAGAGAGAGAGAGAGAGAGAGAGAGAGAGAGAGAGAGAGAGAGAGAATTTTTGATATTCATTTTCTAGTTCTCGGCGGACACAACATCTTTGTTGGTATGTGGTGCTGAGGATCAAACCCGGGCCGTACGCGTGCCAGGCAAGCGCACTACTTCTTGAGCCACAACCCCAGCCCAATTGTCTTTAAGATGCTCATCCATCATCCCACATTGTCACCAGACACTTAATTGGGGTCTGATCCTAGAACGCCTCAGGTAAGAGTATAAAATATAGCCCAGGAGAGTGTAAGGGTCACACCAATATAAAAGGTAAATATTTTACTGTATTTTGTTAATAGGAGCCTTAAGAATATATAAGAGAATTTGTTTGAGTCTTCTAGACCAAAGAAGTCAGGACATATTGCTGAATCATCTTGAATGCAGTCACAGGGACGTAATCACCAGAAATGTTAGAGCCAAGGATTTTCCTGAGCCACGGGTTGTGGCTATTAGACTCTCTTTGGTTGATGGACTGAAATCTGGACTCAGTGTTTGCTTAAGTTCAATGACCAATATGATCCTGGAATAATGGAGAGGATGGTGGTGAGAAATAAATAAGGTGTTGGATGGCGTGTTATGTGACCCCTTTCCTGGCCTCACAGCTGGATCTGGAGGAAGGCCTGGAGCACCAGCCTTTGCCAAGGCCTCCTGGACATGCGTTCAGAAGGCAGCACCAGATCCTTGTGAAACCTGCAGCCATTGTCCTTTGCAGCCTGGAATGACATTAACAGATGGAATCGTTGAAACGGGCTCCCTGATTTCAGTGAGAATAAGGGGACCCTGAAGTAGAAGAGGTCATGTGGTGGAGCAGTGATCAGAATATTCGAATCTGTAGAGATTTTTGACAGTGGTAAATGATCGTGGTATTTATAGATGGAAAAAAATGGGCACCCTCCTAGAATAGTGCCTGTCCCATGTAATGTGAAACTCTTCTTTTCACACTTCATTGGTGCATTGTAGTAGTCCATAATGGTGGAATTTGCTGACACATATTTGAACATGCACACAAAATAACCGTGAACTTTGGCCGATATCATTCCAATATTTCCCTTTTCCTCACCTCCTCCCCTGGTGCGTTGACTCTACTGATCTTCCTTCAACTTTCATGATGTGACTGCCTTCCAAACTTTTCTTCCTTTTCCCCCTCTAGCTTTAACAGTGGAAAAACATACAGCCCTTAACTTTCTGAGTTGCTTATTTCCCTTAATGTTCTGAAGATCCATCCATCTTCCAGCATGATATAATTTTGTTCTTCTTTATGGCTGAATGAAATTCCAGTGTGCATATACCAGATGTTCTTTATCCATTCGTCCACTGATGTCACCTCGGCTGGTTCATCGGCATGTATGTGTCATTATAGTATGATGACTTCAATCCGCTGTGATAAATACCAAGCAGAGATAGAGCTGGGTCGCAGGGTGGTCAATGGCTACTCCTGAGGAGCCTCCATCCCGATTTCCATGGTGGTTGTGCTGATTTACATGCCCACCAACAGGGTGAGAGTGCTCCTTTCTCTCCAATTCTCTCCTTGTCACACTTATTTCTGTTTGTATTCTTGGTGGTTGCCTTTGTCACTGAAGTGAGATGAAATCTCAGGGTAGTCTTGACTTGCAAGTATTTTCATATATTTGTTGGCCACTCACATATTTTCTTCTAAGACGTTTCTGTTTAGTTCATTTAGTTTCCCATTTGGTAGTTGGGTTATTTGATAATTGGGTTATTTAATAATTGTGGGTTTGATGTTAAGTTTTATGAGTTCTTTATTAATATTTTGAATATTCATCCTCTTTTAAAAGAGCACCTCATAAATATTTTCTCCCTTTCCATAGGTTCTCTCTTCATATTCTAATTGTCTCCTTGCTGGGCAGAACCTTCTTAATTTGATGCCATCTTATTAGCTAACTATTAGTGTTATCCCCTGAGCTTTAGCATCCTATTGAGTAAGTCATTGCCTATGCCTGTAGGTTGGAGTATTCAGTTTCTTTTTTTTTTTTTTTTGAAACTGCATAATTTCTGGTCTAGTGCCTGGGTCTTTAATGCATTTATAGTTGATTTTTTGCAGGGTGAGCGATAGTTCAGGTATCATTCTTCTGCATTTGGACAGGGGTGTATAAGGACTGTTTCAGAGAGTAGATGTTAAAGACTGTGATGCAGAAGACCTCTTGCAGAGAGCAGAAGTTGGAGACTGAGGTGCATAAGGACTGTTACAGAAAGCAGAGTTTGGAGACTGGGGTGCACAAGGATTGTTGCAGAGAGCAGAGTTTTCAGACTGAGGTGCAGAAGGACTGTTGCAGAGAGCAGATGTTGGAAACTGGGGTTCAGAATGACTATTGCACAGAGGAGAGGTTGGAGAATGGGGTGAAGAAGAATCGTTGCAGAGAGCAGAGATTTGAGACTGGTGTGAAGAAGGACTGTTATAAAGAGCAGAGTTTGAAGACTTGGTTGCAGAAGGATCTTGCAGAAAGATGAGTTTAGAGACTGAGGTGCAGAAGGACTGTAAAAGAGAGCAGAGTTTGGAGACTGTGGTGCAGAAGGACTGATACAGAAAGCAGAGGTTGGAAAATAGGGTGCAGAAGAACAATTACAGAGTGCAGAAGTTGGAGACTGCAGTACAGAAGGAATGTTATAGAGAGCAGAGATTGGAAATTGGGGAGCAGAAGGACTGTTTCAGAGAACAGAGGTTGGAGACTGGGTTGCAACAGGACCTTTGAAGAAAGCAGAGTTTGGAGAGTGGGTTGGAGAAGGAATGTTACAGAGAGCAGAGTTTGGAAACTGGGGTGCAGAACGACCTTACAGCGAACAGAGTTTGGAGACTGGGTTGCAGAAGGAGTGTTAAGGAGAGGAGACGTTGGAGACTGGGTGTAGCAGGATAGTTGCAGATAGCAGAGGTTGGAGACTGGGGTTTAGAAAGACGGTTGCAGAGAGCAGAGTTTGTAGACTCAGGTGCAGAAAAACTGTTACAGAGAACAGAGTTTGAAGAGTGAGGTTTTGAAGGATCATTCAAGACAGTAGAAGTTGGAGACGGAGTTGCAGAAGAATCATTGCAGAGAGCAGAGGTAGAGACTGGGATGCAGAAAAATCGTTACAGAGAGCAGAGGTGGGAAACTGGGGTGCAGAAGGACTGTTACAGAGAGAACAGGTTAAAGCCTGGGGTAAAGAAGGAATGTTGCAGAAAGCAGAGGTTGGAGACTGAGTTGCAGAAGGACTGTTGCAGAGAGCAGAGTTTGGAGACTGAGATGCAGAAGGACTGGTACACAGAGAAGACGTTAGAGATTGGTTTAAAGAATTATGATACAGAAAGCTGAGGTGGGAGCCTGGGGTGCAGAAGGACCATTAAAGAAAGCAGAGGTTGGAGACTGCGTTGCAAAAGGCCTGCTACAGAGAGCAGAGGTTGGGGACTGGGTTGCAGAAGGACTTTTATAGAGAGCAGAGTTTTGAGGCTGGGTTGCAGAAGGATCTTACAGAGAGAAGAGTTTGGTGACTGAGGTGCAGGACGATTGTTACAGAGAGCAGTGTTCAGTGACTGGGTGCAGAAGAATCGTGCAGAGAGCAGAGGTTTCAGACTGAGGTCTAGAAGGACTGTTACAGAGAGCAGAGGATGGAGACTGAGGTGCAGAAGGACAGTTACACAGAGCAGAGTTTTGTGACTGAGGTGCAGAAGGACTGTTATAGAAAGCAGAGTTTGGAAATTGGGGTGCAGAGGGACCGTTACAGAGAGCAAAGGTTGGAGACTGTAGTATACAAAGATTGTAACAGAGAGCAGAGGTTGGAGAATATAGTGCAGAAGGACTGTTACAGAGAGCAGAGTTTGGAGACTGGGGTGTAGAAGGACTGTTGCAGAGAGCAGAGGTTGGAGACTTGGGTGCAGAAGGACTGTTGCAGAGAGCAGAATTTGGAGACTGAGGTGCAAAAGGACTGTTACAGAGAGCAGAGTTTGGAGACTGGTGTGCAGAAGCACTGTCTCAGATAGCAGAGTTTGGAAACTGGGGCGAGGAAGGACTCTTTCAGGTAGCAGGTGTTGGAGACATGGGTGCAGAAAGACTTTTTCAAAGAGTAGAATTTGGAGACTGAGGTGCAGAAGACTGTTGCAGATAGCAGAGTTTGGAGACTGGGGTGCAGAAGGACTGATACAGAAAGCAGAGGTTGGGGAGTGAGGTGCAGAAGGACCATTACAGACAGCAGTGTTTGGAGACTGCAATACAGAAGGACTGTTACAGAAAGCAGAGGTTGGAGACTGGAGTGGAGAAGAACTGTTTCAGAGTGAAGACGTTGGAGACTGGTGTTCAGAAAAACTGTTGCAGAGAGCAGAGTTAGGAGACTGAGATGCAGAAGGCTGTTACAGAGAGCAGAGTTTGGAGACTGTGTTCAGGAGGGCTGTTACAGAGAGCAGAGTATGGAGCCTGGGTTGCAGAAAAATATTACCTAGAGCAGAGTTTGGAGACTGCGGTGCAGAAGGCTTGTTACAGAGAGCAGAGGTTGGTGACTGGGGTGTAGTAGGATTTTTGCAAAGAGCAGAGGTTGGAGACTGGTGTGCAGAAGGATCGTTGCAGAGAGCAGAGTTTGGAGACTTGGATGCAGAAGGACGGATGCAGAGAGCAGATGTTGGAGACTGGGATGCAGAAGGATCGTTGCAGAGAGCAGAGATTGGAAACTGTGTTGCAGAGGGACTTTTACAAAAAGAAGAGGTTGAAGACTGGAGTGTAGAAGGACTGTTGCAGAGAGCAGAGTTTGTAGACTGTGTTGCAGAAGGACTGTTGCAGAGAGGAGAGG